>NW_010528195.1:0-42987 GCF_000687285.1 Phaethon lepturus
CGCCCCTCGCCGCCAGCTCTCGCGAGAGAATCTGACGAGGCCTGGGCGTTGCCAGAGCGACGGCGGGAGATTTAAACGCGGTCTAACGGAAACTAGGAGTCAGGTGCTGAGGGGAGCAGTTCTGCAGCCGGCCCGGCCCATGGATCGATCTCGGCACACAGGGGCGTGTCCTGAGGCAGGGAAATGCCAGGACAGTGGAGAGACCTGCCAGCTCTCATGGGAGAAGCTGATGAGGCCTGGATATTGCCAGGGCAATGGTGGCCCTCCTCCCCCTCCCCGTGCCTATTAAAAACAGACTGGTGAGTATGAGTGATCAGGAGCACTGTGAACAAAGTGGGCAAACAGTGTGGTGTGACAGTTTGTGCAGAAGGGCATAGTTGCCCTACCAGCTCAACAGGTGAGTTCAATGGGTGGTTACCACCCTCTCAGGAGGAGCTTAGCTGTCGTATAAACCCAGCAGAAAGCCATGTCTGCCAGAATGGATGTGGCAACCCAGAGTTCCTATGGAAACATGCAGCCATCCAGGCCTCAGGCTGCAGAGAGTGCCAGAGCTTCTCACTGGTAATGGATGGCAATAGTGAGAACAGTTGTGTGAGGTGTGACCAGGTGGATGATCTGCTCAGCCTGGTGGTGGAGCTACAAGAAGCAATAGGAGGTTAAGGAGCATCAGAGAATCTGAGAAAGAGATGGACTCATGGAACCATGCTCTGCCTTCCCTGTGACAGAAACAGCCACCAGAAAAAAAGTGAGATCAAGGTGGGGGGAGGGGGCCTGTATCCTCCCCCTGCCAGGCTGAAGGCAATAGCTTAAAGGAAAGGAGCAAATGGAGGAATGCCCATGCTCAAGGTGGTAAGTGAACCCCCTTCTTGCCCATATTGCCTCCCCAGGTACAACACATATAAGACTCTGGATGTGGAAGGCCGGTCCATGGATGATGTGGGTATGGTCAGCTACACCAGAGGTGTTTTCAAGGCCTGAAAGGCCTACCCTTTGTATCACAACCACCTCCATGAGGAAGAAAAGACACGTTATAGTTGTAGATGACTCCCTTCTGAGGGGAACTGAAGGTCCAATATGCCAGACAGACCCTTCTCTTAAGGAAGTCTGCTGCCTCCCTGGGGCTCAGGTTAATGACATCACTGGGAAACTTCCTAGCCTGTTACAGCCCTCAGACTATTACTCACTACTGCTTTTCCATGTTGGTGGTGATGCAACTGCAACACATAGTCCAAGAGTGATCAAAAGAGACCTCAGGGCCTTGGAGTGGTTGGTAAGGGAATTGGGAGCACAGGTTATTTTTATCTTTCCCCTTCCACTTGTGGGCAGTGACATAGGAAGAAAACACATGTGCCCAGTCTATTAATACATGGCTTCATGACTGGTGTCACTGCTGCAGTTTTGTTTTTTTTTTGATAATGGGATCGCTCACATGACACCTGGCTTCCTGGCATCTGTTGGGATTCACCTTTCTCCAAGGGGGAAGAGGGTCTTTGCTTGCAAGCTAGTGGGACTTATTGACAGGGCTTTAAACCAGACTTGAAGGGAGTGGGGGATAATATCAGGCTTGCCTGTGACAAGCTGTGGGAATGACATGTCAAAGTTAGAGGAATGGGATGCCAGTGAGGCCCCTCAGCCTGTTGCACAAGCAAAGGACCTCAAAGGAAGTAAGGGGTTTCCCTCTATGAAGGTTACAGCCCAGCTGAAGTGCTCTACACCAATGCACACTGCATGGGCAACAAACAGGAGGAGTTGGAAGCCACCATGCTGTTAGAAACTTATGACCTGGTTGCCATTACTGAAACTTTGTGGGATGAATCCTATGACTGAAGTTCATGACTGAAATTAAAAGAGGGCAGATTTAGACTAGATATAAGGAAGACATTTTTGACAACGAGGGTGGTGAAACACTGGCACAGGTTTCCCAGAGAGGTGGTAGATGCCCCATCCCTGGAAAGTTGGATGGGGCTCTGAGCAACATGCTTGAGTTGAAGATGTCCCTGCTCACTGCAGGGGGGTTGGATGAGATGACTGTTAAAGGTCCCTTCCAACCCAAATTATTCTATGATTTTCATATGTCAGTGCCTCTAAAACACTCTGATAAACTCAGTGCATTAACATGAACAGCCTGGGGTTTTCTTCTACTGTCAGAGATGTCTGTCTTATTTCCCCTGCATCTTTCTTTCTCCAGCTCTACACATTGTGTTTTAGAATGTGAGGGTCTAAAATATGGCACCAAAATTCATGTTTTACTGCTTCAATCAGTAGCCTGATTATCAGCACATAATCCGACAAACATTCAGCACTACTGAATTTCTCTGTCTTCCTTGAGTTCATGTGGTCTTTGACATACTTGCATCTTTTGTTACTGAGTTTCATAGATCTGTTTTGTGGAATTTGCTTTGTGAAATATAAATGTTTTGCCTTTTACTTATTGATTGTGAAACTAAGTAGATTTGTTTATTTCCCTTCAGTCTGCTGACAAACCTTATAGCAAGAAGATCCCTCTTCTCATTCTGTATCTAACATACCAAATGAAGCTGAAATTAAGACTGTGGAATGTCTCAGGACAGATGTGCACTTTCCTTCATGCTCACAAATATGCAAGACTTACCTCTTATGGATAGACATGACATTCCTTTTGTAATGGCTGCAGTTTAACCAAACTGCTTCACTTAGTTAATTCCTCCCAAAAATCATGTTGAAAAAAAGTAAAATAGCTTGTACTGAGCTGCAGTGCTAGAGTTATCCCTAACCTGAGCTAGTGAAGTCTATCTACAGCCAGTTGTATTTCCAGTGTAGACATAGTGCACAGCAATATCAAAACAGTAGCTTTTCATACATAGGTCTTAACTAACTTTTATTCATGTTTTGCAATGAGGAGGAGATAATGGACAACCAGAAACTCTTTCCTTTGAAGGTCTTGGCATGTGAACACTGTGCTTCAACACAGAATGCAAATTCTAATTTCCCTCCAGCTTGCAGTGTGTCAGGCTAAATTTTTTTGAGGATCATATTTTAACATTTTGATAAAACTTTTGCTCCCACTAGGTGGCATACATTCTAAATGCAGATTTAGATACACACCAGTACCCTTTGGGGGACAATAAGTCATTACAAGACTAAGCAATCATAGATTGTATCTTTTTTTCCCCTATGCTTTCCAAGCCATTTGTTTCCATGCTGTCTCTTTTCGTTAAAACAAAATTCGTGACTAGTACTAGGTACAGGAAGACTGCTATTAAATTAACATGAAAAGCCAGGCTTTTATACTATTAGTCAGCATAACTCACAAGGTATGGACACCTTAAATTATTTGTAACAACCAAAGATTTAACCAAAATTATTTCCAACTCTCAATCTGAAAAATGATACATGCCCATTTGGATAGGTTTCTGTCTGTGTTTTGCTGTGTCTGTTTTGTTCTTTATTTCATTTCAGAATTCCTCACTGTCCCTAGTTGTTTCTGTTGTGATATGCAGGTGTTAGAAGAAAGTTTGAAGAATGTGTTATTTTTGGCACCTTGCTTAGGACACGATTCCTTAATAAACTGCAATGCGTGCTTGTTCCTTAAGTCTGTATTAGATCAAGGAGTCTCAATAACAAAAATAAACAGAACAGTGTACACTAGTTTTCAAAATCTTTATTGTCCTCACTGTTTCTCTTAAATTACTTTATGTAATGTGCTTATCCCACTGCTATATTGTATACTCTGCCACTTCACCTCTCTGCAGCTGGAACACCTGGCAACTGTACTGTTTTAGTGAATTAAAATTTCAGGCAGCTTTCTGCATGTGTGTAAAGAGTATAAATTAAAAACCAGGCACTTTTTGTCTAGACACCATGAAGTTTGTGTTAGAGATGATTACCCAAAGACCATGGTTCAGGCACAGTGTTTATTAAAAAGGCAAAGAGAGAAGGCACAGAGGTAACAGCGAGAGGGATATAAAAACCTGATTGAAGTGCTGCAGTAGAGAAGAAGGATACTGCCTCCTTGGGACAGAATACGAGTGGTGAAGGAAATACTTTGGATTGGTTAAGTAGATTATGACAATAAATCTACAAGTGCTGAATTGTATTTGTTTTAGGTATGGATCCTGGTCTTGCCTGTCAGCATAAACAAAGAGCAGCGTTATGGATGATTGTAGACTCTCACTGGCATAATACCAAGTAAGTGAAAGAAGAGCTACCTCTGCTGATGGTCGGGTTTCCAAAGAGAATCCCTAACTATGCTGGCACCCTTATGCTCCGTGTTGTGTAGGAGGAGAGCAAGGATGCATCCATGTCAGGTGCAGAGAGGGCAGAAGGGGGATATGCCTGAGTGTACTGAAACATTACTGATCTTAGTGGCAATTGGAATAATGTTAGTACTTGTAGTCTGATACAGCTCAGTTTTTAAACTGTTAGCAGTTAATTTGATCAAGTAATCCTTATGGATCTTCTCTCCACTGTAGAGAATTGTAATGTCTTTTACATTTTACTTTATTAATAACTGGATTGCAAACCTCTTGCAAGTGTGAGCTGAGACCCCTCTGAATAGTAGCATCAACTTCAGTAAGATTGCAAGGGGAAATAATTGCTTATAAATGATAAGAAAAGATTCCCAGTCTACTGCTTTCACATTCTTCCCCTCTCCAAATTGGGATTAAATTGAAGGGAAACTTGTTTGATAACCAAGTAGAAACTACTGTACATGAATAAGTGTAATTCAAACAGGATTTATAGCTTTCTCAGAGCATAACCATCATCTTGACAGCTCAGAAACTTAAATTAAGATAAATATGCTGTCATTAATTTCAATAATTATTAGATGGGGGCTAGGGAATTAAAATTCCTTCTTTATTCTGCTGTAAAAAGATTTTTACAAGTGTAAGGAATATTTTTAATAGTGGCTTTTTATTGGATTCCTTGTATGATGAAAGAAGCTTATGTTGGGAGAGTACAGAGCACATGGTCTTTGAAAATCTAGCTACTTTAGGTCTGTGTTGATAATTATTTAATATAACTTTTAGAAGTCTTGGCTGCATGTTTTCTCCTCTGCTCCTTTTCCCCCTCCTTAATGGCTACTTTTTCACGTTGGCTGTACTACATAAAATGTTCTAAGGGAAAATTTTGGTTCTTTGCTTGGAGTGTCCAGTAACTTACTCTGTTCTGACTTCTGCTGAAATCTATGGGACTAACATGTAGGGTGATTTAAGCAATGTTCATGGAGACGTTCTGTTTCCTCAGTTTATTCTTTTGCTCAGTGATTTAACTTGGCTTCTCCCATGGCTTTCCCCTCCTTGTTCTTATCCTCTGAGATACTGCTTTGGTTGGATTTAGATGGAAAGATTAAAAAAAGTAAAATTTGCTGTTGTTCTTTCCTTCTGCTATGAAGAAAGAACCCCATGCAAATCCCTCAACTGGAGCCACTGCCTGCATTTGAGCTATGCTCATGAATTCTACAAAGGGAGTATTGCATTACAGTTTCAATCTCTAGTTTCCAAGTGCAGGCCTTGATATTACCAGAGTTAGCTCAAAGCTATCAATCATTAGAAAGCTTATTGACTGTTCAAAATAGTTCTATCAATATCTCATTTGCTGTCTGATCTAATGCACAGGCTGTGTAATGCCAATGCAATGACTCCATCTTTCAAATGATAAGACATAATTTCTTACAAGCATTTGTAAAAGGCCTACATTTTTATGTTTGGCCCATTGAGTTAGATGGATGTGTTTGGCCTACTTTGCTGCTAGGCTGATAGCTGTGAAGAAAAATTGCTCTTACAACATACATTTCAAGTACATGTAATAAGAGTATTGAAGGAAATACTTTCTTTGATGAAATACTTCTCAAAGTTAGGCTTTTGGAATGGCTTCATGTAGACCAGGTTAAAGGGCAAGCATTGCCTTTATTGGATAGAGTCCAAAACAGTATTTAACAAAGCTCGATCTAGCTGAGTGATGTATAATAAAGATAACCCAAGACAGTGGTGACAAACCCTGGCTCCACATCCTGCTCAGGCTTTGTGCCCTTCTTTGTATCTGCTGAGTTGTTACAGTGTAATGATGTATAGGAACTATAGCGTGTGTGCAGGCAGGTGTGCCCTTTCTGGAGCTCTGGAAAGCTTTTGCAATCACCGAGAGCTAGACTGTGATTTGGGTACCAGGTCTGAGCAAATCCAAATGCTGCGCAGTCCTCTTAAGAAGATTTCCCTGACTGTATACCCAGGAGCTGAGGACAGCGCTCGTATGTTGATTCTCTGGAGCAGATGAAGCAGAAGATGGACAGAGATGTATTTTCATTCTTTGCAATTCAGCGACCAGCACAGCTGAGCTAATGTTTAGGGGCAGGAGGGGTTAATGATTTGCTGCTGGTATAGGCCAGCAGCTAATTACTTTCTGTCTCCAGCAACAGGGAAGCAGGATGGAATTGCCTCTGTCTAATTTGCAGTCATTCTTGTGAAATGCTCCAGTGCAGAAACATGCTGCTCCAGGCTGTGTCTTAGTGACATTGTCTAGCCCTCTGTAAAATATGCAAACACTCGTAATGTCTTAGGGTGATAAGAAGGCTTAGCTTCTGTAGGAAGTGTATGGTAACAGCAAACTTTTCAATACATCCTGGCATGCGAAAAAGGAGGGGCCACAGGGAAGCGGTTTTTTGTAGAAGTGTACAAACATTCAATATATTTTTCTAGATATACCCAAAACCAAAGGCTGTGTGCCTTTGCATAACATTGTAAACTAATTAACTCCTAAGTGCAAGTATGACGTTGAAACCAAAGATTTCTTACAAGATTCTGGTATTTCAACAGTTTGATTAGGCTGGAAGAACAGACTGGCTAGCAGGAGCTGATGTGTAGTCTTATCTGAATCTGGGATGTGAGCCGTCATGCAATGAGATGGTTTTAAGATGACTCAATAATATACACTTTAAAAACGGCCCAAACAGGCATTCTGAAAAGCCTAGTTTTTTCCTCTCTCCCCACCAATCAGATCAGGGTACCTGATGGGAATTATTTTCTTCTGGAAAAAATGTAAGATTCATAAAGTTTTCTTTTCTGGAATTAGGATTAATATTTCACAATTCTAAAAATAAAAAATTGCCTTTAGAAAATGCCAGCTCAGTTTTACAATTTTTAAATATTCCTATTAGCTTTTTTTTTTAATATGTTTTCTGCTTTTAGATCTGTATATGCAAAACTTAGGATTTTAAGTAGCTTTTAATACGGAACATTTAAAAAAGTTTAAAAACACTGACACATTTCTACAATTACAAAAACATTTTTAAGAAAAAACAAATTTGAACCCATTGTTTTGAATCATAACCAACCCTTTGGAGGTGGGGGAGGCGTGGAAGGAAAGAAAGCAAAACCAGCTCAGTTTGGAAGTGGTGGGTCTTTAACTCTTTGTGATTTACCTTAGGGACTTCTCTAGTAAAATACTAGTTGATGTGTAAAAAATTTCCCATGTTTCTAAATTGTGCTCTTTCCACTACTGGTGGATTCAGTCTCTCAAATTAATTAGCTTTTGTTGCTACAGTATGGGGGGGGAGAAGGCAGAATTGGGTTTGAACCGGAATGTCAGGGCTTTTTGGGGTTGGGGTTTTTTTGTTTCCCTTCCTCTCCGCGCCCCCCCCGCCCCCCGGCAGTGAAGTTTCACCTTGCTTGCAACTTGGAATACCATGGCTTTCTTCTGCCACTGAGAGTTAGGAATGCTAAAACTTAGTTCAGATCTGGGATATGCGGTTCTTCAGGTATTATCAATGGAATTGAGATTGTGGATCTGAGGATTAAATTACTAAAATGAGTGCAAACCAACCCATGTGCAGTCATGGGATGGAAATCTATGCTTTTGATCAGAAGCATACAGGAATGTCGACCAGCAAATAGATCTTACTAAGAACCACAGATAACTAAGTGCAGAATGTCCTCAGGAGACCAAAATACACAGACATGAGAAACTAACAAGTATCTCTGATGTTTCTTCACAGAGAGAATACTTAAGACTAACTCTTGAGCATTATTATGATAATAGCTGCATTAGAGATGTAGGAGAATTTAGAAGAGTTATGGTAAATGTGAATACATAGGAGTGTTTGAGGTGGTAAAAAGGTGAATATTATCAGTTATTTATACAAAGTAATGACTATGTAATGTTTTTCTCAGTTTCCTCAGGCTGATAGCACAGAATAAAACTGGCTCAGTTAAGTTACTGTTTACTGTAGATAACAAAGAATGAAATACAAGTTTTTTACTTATGTATGTGTGTGTATAAGCTTGGTAAGCAGGTGAGCACCTGAGAGCTGCCATGGTGAGGTTATTTCCTGGAATCTACAAGCAAATGCTTAGTTTGTTGCATTAGGTGCTGTGTGTAGAGCATCACAAGACTCTCCTTTTTCCAAAAGTCTTAGTCTTGCAGAGCAGAGGAATTATGGATGTAAAAATGGAATTAATATGACTTTTCTAGCACAATTTGAGATTCGCTGTTACACTACTTTTGTTTCTTGACTACCTAATGGTGTTAAGAACATCAATGTGACACCATACGTATGCATCGCTGCACATTTCATTGTGGTTATTTTATGCAGGAAATAGTACAGAGTTGATCATAGTTCTTGGAGGCTTTCAGTGTATCATTGTAAAGCATTTCTTAGCTGGTGCATTGTTTTTTACTGTAAAAGAAAACATGATACCGTTAAGAGTGCAAATTTTGGTACTGAAAATATAGAAAAATACCACACTTCAGACTTCCAGTATGTAAATAGTAACGAATAATGACATAACTTTTTACTTAAATACCTGCAATTTCAAGCAATATAATTAATTTATTTATAAGTACACATGTTCATTTCTGTTGATGAATATGGTTTCCTTGTGTGAATGAATCACTGGACAAAGCATGGTAAAGCTAGTCAAAAGTCTGTGGTACATCAGTTAGGCAGAGTCTGCAATTTATTAGAAATGACCATGTAGTTGTGTTAACATGTTTGGATTGTGAAGTGTTACAAAGAGCTGTATTTCTTGTAAATTGAGGCAAGTTGTCTGTGGGAAATGTTAGGGTGCAACTTTATACTGCATATGTTTTCTAGTATCTATAAACATTATTGATGACAGTGTGAATATTCTTTCAAAAAACATCGTGTAATTTTTATATTAGATAGGGTAGAACATTATCAGTTTGAGTGGGGAATAAGTATCAGGACCTCTGAAAAGATAAGATCTTTTGTCTTCAGGCAAGTGTAGTCTGTTATAAAACTGTGGAAGAGATTATGAAAGTGTTATAACTGTAGTGTTTGTATGGATGAGGTGTTTTCACTAACTGTGATGGAGATGTATAGGAAAGACCATTCTGTACTTGGTGGATGAGAGGAGCTATGTGTCACTTTCCTTTTCCTCCTGCATGGAAAAACCAGATACAGTCCTAGGCAGTCCTGGGCCATGTGAGGAGGTGCTATTTTGAATGTAGGTCAGATGAGGCAAGAAAAGCTGGGCTGCTGAATCTAAAGAAGCCAGTAGTCAGTTCTGGACTGCAGGATGTCTCATTAAGGTAGGCAAAGCAATGACACTATAGGTGCTGACCAGCTCTACTTCACTTTATTGCATCTGATATAAACTACTTTTGCGTTTGAGCTGTGAAATGCACAGTACTCTGTTTCGTAGCATTGTACAGGAAACTTTTTACAGACACATAACAGTATTCCTCGTTTGAATTATGGCAATGTAGGGTGAGCTGTTGGTATTCTCTGTACAGAAACATGTCAAAATAAGCACAGTACTTGACTTTGCGAAGACAGCCAAGATACAGCATCCAAACCTCCTTTTACAGAACATAGTGATTCTTCAAGGATTTGACTTGCAAAGTCAGCTTCTTTACACCCTGTAAGCTTGCTGTGACTACTGAAGTCAAGAGATGCTGAAAGAATGTAGAAGTATTTCTAGTCAATGCAGAAGCATTGCTAAATCACTTGGTAGATTGTGGGGTTGAACCGAGTAGCTACCGGAGATGTGACAGAGTTGTGGACAGAAGTATGTCCTGCAAACGTGTCTTTTGTTCTTAAATGCAGCAAGACCCTCCACTGGCAATAAAATCTAAGTACCAAAATGTAATGTCAGGTCTGGTGGGAGATTTATCATTGCTATGAAGAGCAGTAAGCCCCCTGAACCCATTGTTCTTTTGTGTGTATGTGTGTGTCTATTCCTGACTTTTGTGGTTTTGTTGGTTTGTTTGGGTTTTTTTACATGTAGTTCCTTTTTATCTAATTTTCTTCAGGATTTTAATGTTAAGAACTTAGTGTTTTTATGGAGATTTGCTTCTGCCACAAAGGAGGAAGAACATTTTCAAAAGATTTGATGTAATGCCATGGTGTGGAGTTGCAGCTTTGGAAACATCTTGGCCAGCTTTACTGAATTATCAGTGAATTAATGGAAGGAGAAGGAGGATGGGGGTAATGTCCTTTGCAGTCCTGCAGCATTTTGGAAAGGTTTAACCCTAACACATGAAGTGAAGATGATAAATCGCACTGTCAGTTTTGACCAATCAAGCAATGAAATGGCAATAAGAGGATAATGCTTTCTAGGGTGGGTTTGGGTGGTGTGTGTTGTTTTTTTGTGGGTTTTTTTTTGTTTGTTTGTTTGTTTTTTGTTTTTTTTAAGTACTGCGTGGCAAAATTTTGCAAGTGACTGTTACTTTCATAACTGGACTCTGCCAGTCATCTTTTTTCTATGGGATGCTTTTCACCATGTAGAAAAAAGTTTCTTTGGAAGATGCGCAAGGTATATGTTCTCTGAAGTAAACTGCTGTGTGAAAGGATCATAGGTTTAGCAGTGAACTAACTTTGTATCCTTATGTAGATTCGCTGTGGGAAATCAATTGCTGAAGCATCCCTTGGGATTTTATTTACTACTAAACAACCAATTCACAACAAACACCAATTTAAGAAGACAGTTCTGTTTGTTTTTTTTTTTTTAACAAATGACTCTGTGCCATTTCTTAGTTGGGAGTGGCTGCTGGAAGGATCACCTTTCATAACTGTGAGCATCAGACAATAATTATTAAAGCAGAAGAGTTAAAGAAGCTCTTTGTGAATCTTACAGTAAATGTCCAAATCTGTGTGGGTTCCCTTTCCTCTCCTTTTTTTGATATTTGGGATATCTTGAGGAGTAAACATGTTTGGAATGGGTATAATCCTATTTTCATTGGAATCCTTGGAAATGCTTTGATTGACTTTAGGAGACAGGCATAAGCCGCTAATGAAGATCTTATTCTGACATATCCAGCATAATGAAACCTGTTTTCTGAGACTCAGAAAGATCATTCTCTGAGCACAAGCAGTTTTCTGATGGAGCTGTAAACCACTTATGGGTCACAACTGGGGGGGATTGTTGCCTGGGAGAAAACTGCAGTTTTTCTGATTTCTCTGTTGTCAACTCTAAAGTAAACTATACCTGGTGATCCATGTTCCCTTGCATGGAGAGGCAATAATATGGTCCTGCGTGTAGTCAAGAAGTATCGACACCTTCAGGCCCTTGCATATCATGAAGCAGACCTCCACCAGCATTTTGTGAGCCCCAGTGTGGTGGGAATTTTAAGAGGACATGACACTGCTGGAATTATTAGATCCATAAACTGCGGTAGGCATTAATTACCTGTGCAGTAAGGGAAACAGATGCTGTAGAGCTGTTTTCTCAAAACTCTACAGTTTAGTGGGAAGGCAGTATGCTTTGGGGAGCTTATAAGTACACACATGGTTTCTAGAATCGCAGGAGCTTTCATTTAGCTCTAAATGACTTAATCATAGAGGTGTTAATTTGAAAGATTAAAAAAAGAAAAAAATACTGCAGAATTCTAACAAAGCACAAACAGAATATTTTACAGTGTTTCTAGTTAATATCTAATGAGACAACACAACCTTCCTGAATTCCTGCTTCTAACTCCAATTACTGTTAATGTTATGCCCTCTGCATTAAAAGCAATATGATAAGGACATACACTCATGCAACAACTTGTGGCTATATATTCATTTTTAACATCTCAAGGGGAGGTGAAGATAGTGTGTGTGCCTGTATGTCTGTAATTAGTATTGTCATCAATTATAAATATGGCAGCTTGCTGTAAACTTTGAATCTGGATTCAGCTAGGGACTCAGAGCATGCAGCATCCTAAGCTGTTTGGACTGTAGTGGTTGGTAGATAAGATCTGAGAGGTGTGCTACATTTTTATTACAAATTTTAGCTATAACAGCAGCTATGTTATTTCAGAGAAATGAAAAAGACATCTGCTACAGAAGCCCATCAGTGTAGCCCATCTGACTGTATATTGTACCCATATATGTTATGTATATTTTACAGCCTTGGGTTAATGGAACCTCCTAACTGCTGATAGAGGGAAATGTCATTTATGCTCCGTGAAATATAGACAAATCCATAGCACGTTACTGAAAGTCACATGTGGTTGTCCAAGTCTGACCAAATAGAAAAATAATTCTTGCCTGATCAGATGTTAATCTAATGGGAAGGTATTGGGATTTTTTCAGTTTTCATATGAATTTTTGAAGTATATTATAATGTGAGATAAAGGATGATACAAGAAATCTTAGATTCTTTAATTAAGATAGAAGTAAAATGAGAGCTTATTTTGGACTTTCTCCTTGGCATCCTTTGAGTTAGTGGTTTGCACCGGTGATTGGTTGCATCCAGCTGGCACCTATAATTACTGCATTTCAACCTAACTATGTCCACAGACTTACTTAGCAAAAGCAGTCTCTAGGGATGACCTTGAGCTGTCAGGGAAGAGGTTTGCTTTGTTTTTATATTGTTAACTTTCTACAGGGGGAAAACTCTCTGATGCCTGATGGTACAATAGCTTGAGCCAAGTGCAAGGGAAATCCAGGCAATATGGTCATGTACACATTCAAACACTTAAGTGTTTTAAAAATTAAAACAAACTTTTTGTTTAAAGTATGAACAACAGGTCTTCAAAATATGTGCTGCACACTGTGTGTTAACCTCTGACATACTGTACAATTGCAAATGTGGAACAATCTGTCCAAAATATTTTACTGGAAGTTGCTAAGTCTTTTTTGCCTTTATATAATTTACTGATATCCTGGGTCAAGCAGTTCTCTTTATATTCTTGGAACATGCCAGTCATTTTCAACACAGTGAATAACCTACATGTTGAATTATTTACATTAATTTACAATGTGATCTATAAAAATGAAGCATTTCAAATTTTGTATGCATGCCAGATTCTTATAAAAGAAATAAATAGGTGTTTTTTTCTCTCATCCTTCAAATTAGATCTCTTTGGCATATGGTAAAAATATAAACACACGTGTTCAGACAGGATCTAAGTGGGTATTATGTGTGTTTATATCAGCATTCAAATTCAGTAACATTTAAACATCGAATTTTCTGCAAAGGTAGCAGGCAAAGGGTGGTTTCTTTTCACTTGGGGTCTGGCATAACCTCTGGAAGTGCAATTCCCACTCTGTTATTGATAGCTAAATGTTGGTTTATTTACATATGGAAAACTTAATTGGGAACTAGTAATATTAAGTCATAAAACATGTTTCTCAGACCTTCATCTACCCCATTAGGTACAATAGTTCTTGTAAAGCTCTCTGAGTGTCTGGAAATTCTCCTTGTAATTGTCTTAGACCTGCTTATCTCTTCAGCACTGAGCAGCTCGGCCAAGCACCACGATGCGGGCCAACAGTATCCTGGGGTGTATTAAGAAGAGTGTGACCAGGAGGTTTAGAGAGATTATCCTCCGCCTCTACTCTGTGCTGGTGAGGCCTCATCTGGAGTATTGTGTCCAGTTCTGGGCTCCCAGTTCAGGAGAGACAGGGAACTTTTGGAGAGAGTCCAACAGAGGACTACAAGGATGATTAGGGGACTGGAACATCTCTCGTATGAGGAAGGAAAGGCTGAGACCTGGGGCTGTTTAGTCTGGAGAAGAGAAGGCTGAGAGGGGACCTGTTGGGATCACCCTGCATGGCTCGACCTTAAGGAGAAGGAGCTGTGGCGTTGAGAAGCTGGTAAACAGCTGGATATCTGCACGGCTCGGCCTTGAGGAGAAGGAGCTGTGGTAAACACCTAAGAAGAAGCGAGGAAAATAGGAACACCTGCAAGCAGCAATCCTGACTGTGTGAGGGGCGCGTGGACAGTGCATGATATTTTGTATATAGCCAATTGCAATAGTGTGTGTAACAAGTTGTAACCAATCATGAGTGTGTGCGCAGTGACTAAGCGAAAATTATGATATATATTGGAGTCAGACAAGACAATAAACGGCTTCGGAATATAACTCTCATAGAGTTGTGAAGTCCATCCTTCTCCCGCAACTGGTGACCCCGACGTGATACAATCTCTGGGATCTCATTGTTGAACACTGGTCGAGCCATGCAGGGTGATCCCAACAGGAATCCACTTAAGCAAAAGCACAATTTTGAACCCAACACCATGAATAGTGCCAAAATCAAAGAGATTGTTCATACATTTAGACATATTTCAGTGTCTTCACGAATTTGGACTCTTGAACTAGTATTAAGTACAAGTATGTGAAGTTGGACTTTCACAGTTCTTAGCCTGGATCTGAAACGACCTCACTTTGTGACTCTGGACTGTTCATTTGTATAGACACCTTCATTTCCACTTATGATAAGGAAATAATTATTTGGCTGCATCACCAGAAATGTATTACCTGTAATTGTTTACATGCTTTGAAGATGAAAGAAACATAATATTTTCTTATCATATGTTATCATTAAATCTAATTTTATTCTTATGCCTGAGCCAGAAAGCTTATCCTTGTCAATTTATAAACTAAAGTATAGTTAACCACAAGCTGATCTAGACTATTATTTAAATTCCTCTTCTGCCTAGGTCTTATATCCTCATCACTGGAATACTGGACAGCAATAAATAAAAAATGTTGCTGCTTCATTCCAAACCACTACTGATGGTATAATCAGAGTTTCAACAAAAATAATAAAAAAAAATACACCTGTTTGCAAAAAGCAAATGTTAATGCATGAATTCTGGAAGAACAAAAATATCATGCCCCTTTAGGGAACATATGTGTAATCTATTTCCTTTGGGTCTAGAGAAAGCTACTTTTTATATTTATTTTTCTTAAATCACACTGTTCCTCCATAGATGACAGCATTTGGTTCTTACATTTTTCTGTGTGCTGAACTTTGCACTACCAAATTGATGAGAACACCTAGTACAAAGCACCAGCAAACATCAACAATGACATAGTTATTGGCAAGACAGTGTTTTGAAATGCAAACAATTATAACAGTCTATCTTTTCCTGAATCTGTAATTGCTGGGTAGAATGGAGGACAGGTGGGTATTTCAAGCTCTGTTAAGCACTAAAATTTTAAAGTTTCTCTCTGGACATGGATTTGGATTGATGGCTGATGTATCATCAGTTACTTAGAAATCTTGAAAAATTCCATAAACAACATAGTCAACGTCCTACAAACGTTCTCACTTGTACTTTTTTTTTTTTAATCAGCAGTTACCACAGAGTTGTTTCTAATTAAACTGCAGTGCAGAGTGGGGAGGGGAGTAAATGGATGCACAAGTGAGCTGGAATATTGGATGAAGAGAAAGCTTGCAGGAGGAAAGTGAATAGCACCAAAACAAGTACAAAGGACCAAGGCATACGCTGTTGTTAAAAGAAACAATTACCAAACCACAGGCAGTCTTTGTTTTGCATGAAGTCATCTGTAATTCTAACCCTGGCTCAGCAAAAGGACTTCTTGCATTAAAATAACTTGATTTGGCCAAATGACGTGGGATCCTTTTAGCTTGGACTTGCCCAATTTTTACAGAGAATTCACAAACAGCTTAGAGCAAAATTTTGGTCTTTCAGAAACTGAAGAGACTTGCTGACCTAACAGCGTAATGTGTTATTTACACATTGATCTTGAAATCTAGGACATGAGCTTGTTCATGGACTACTCTAGGGAAAAAAAAAAATATGTTAATACAGAATTTTCAGCCTGAATTATTCTAACAGATTCCACATCAAAGAACGAGCAAATCTTTCACAGAAAGTCAGTCTTGGAATAATCCATAATATCACGAAAGAAGTAAAAGATCATAGCATGCTTAATGGAGTATATAGGTAAAATACTTAACCTTTTGCTCAAGAAACTTAATAACCTCAGGTCAACAAAAAGTAAGATTTTTCCAGAGAGGAAACCTTAACAGGGTTTCTCCAGTACTACTTAAAACCACTGCTCAGCTTCCTGTTTGGCACAGTAATATACCAATCACCTATTTTACAGCGATTATTAAGTGCAGTGTGCAAGGACCAAGTATGAAGGGTACACAGAAGTATGCATACTTCTGTATGTAAAAATACTGATCTGTTTTCAGGCCACAGTGTGCACTGCCTCATGCTCTCACCCAATACCTGCAGGCATTGTTTCACATGTTTACTTAGAAAAACGAGTGAGAAGAGTCCACTATCAATACCTTTTTTATTACCCAATCAAGCCAAGTACTAAGGCAAAGGCAACTTTCAGCTCCAGTAGTCTCTTCTGAAACAACTGAAGGCTAAGCTGCACAACAGCTTTGCTGGCTCAGACATCGAGGCCTTGGACAGACATTGGGTATCCTTAACTTCTCCATTCACCAGCTGGAGGGTTTTGTCCCTACTGGCAAAAATGCTCAAGTGATATCTCATTATTTATTTTGGGCCATATAAACAAACCCAGCTGGTCTGGCCTGAAGCAGGTTAAGAAAAACTACAAAATCTTCATTGGCAGACTACAGGAATGGCAGACTCTACAGGGAGGGGATAAACTTAGAAGTGGGGAACATTTTCCAGCCACTGAGGTTATTTGGGCCTCAATCAGCTACAGAGATTAAAGCTGTCAATTGCCACTTCTATCTTCTTGTCCACATAAAGTTCTATCTATATTTGAAACAATTAATTACAAAAATGCCATAAGGCAATCCTCAAAGTCCCACATTCAATTCAGCCAGCTACAGGCTAAAGTGAAAGCACCAAAAGAAAAGATTGCTGACTCTACAGAATGAGCCTCCACCTCTGGGAACAGCGACAACCTTTCACACTCTATACAGAGCGGGAGCTGGCAGTTTCTCAAGTGTCATTCAAGCAATCAGCATCCCCTCCATACCTTCTTATTCCCTCGGCAGGAGTCAACAACAGCCCAAATTATATAAAAGGCATAATCGCTCAGAAGGAAGTACTGCTGACAAAGAAGATACAAATAAAAGTACCAGTTCTGCTCTCAGGTGCTCAAAGAACTATGGGATTGCACAGCATGTTCACAGTAGGTCAGTGTAACCATATGGTCTGACTATTCTGGGAAATGCTTCACCTCTACTTTAGTCCTCAGAAACATCAGGGTAATTACATGAAGCCTCCAAATGTTCACCATGGTTCAGGGAGTTAGTCTTCTAAAGACATGAGGAGCAAATTAATTGTCCTCTTTAATTTAATCCCAAAGCTCAACTATATGAGGTTCTTGTGGTTGTAAGGTTCTCTCCAGCCTTTTGTTTCAGTTTTCTAGTCAAAGCATTTCACTGATCTTCAGCAAAATGTTACCTGCTGTTCGGACTGGATAGTATTTACAGAGCACTCAGAGATACCAAGTGCTACTAATACCCATGGAAAGGTAACAAGACTTGCACCTATAAAAATATGCCTTCCCCTCTGGATTGAAGGGAAAAGACAATGCTGAAACAGGCATAACAGGATTTAACAATAGTACTAACCAGAGGGAAAGAAGACAGAAGGAGCAGAAAACTAATGTAAGTCAGCCACATGAAAATGGAAAATGCTTTTCCAACATATTCTAATAACACATGTCCAGGATAGTAACACGCTAAAAAACCCCAACAAAAATCCATATCAGAGATTAGACACCTGTGATGGAAGGTGTTCAGATCAGAACTGGAAATCTTGCTCTATTTTGAATGCCAGTGAAGCACATGATTGAATTTCACTGCTGAACATCATTATTGGGAGAAAACAGAGCAATCAATGAATTACAGCTTATCCTCAGTCCAGTCCATGACTAAAGTGTAAGTGTTAAGAGAAGATATTTGTACTTGCAAAGAACAGAATCTGGAAGAAGAGTTTGAAGTTTTGGACTGTGTGGTTGAGAAATGAGAGGGGGATAAGCAGAACCCATGGAGATATACAAAATAATTAAAGAAGAAAATACAAATTGGATAATACTATTTATAATACAGAAACAAATGGATAGACAGTGTTGTTGAGCAAAAACAATCTGAAAAGAAGAGGGGGAAAATATTTTTACACATAATTTATCAGTGGTGGTTTTCCTGAAGGTATTATTAAGACCAAGAGACTAGCAAGATTCTAAAAGGATTTAGACTTTTATATGCATAGTGACAGCATCCACAGTTATGTTAGATAAGACTAAAAAAACCACTTGAGATATGAATGCTTGAAGCCCTTGATGCCTCAGGAATAAGTCAAATTCTTTCTGGTGGACATCAGAAAGAATCTGTCCCAATAGGCAAACTGATCCAAAATTACCCATTACGGTGCTTCCTTCATTTACCTTGACGCAGCTGGTGCTGAGCAGTCAGAGTCAGAATGACAGAACAGACAGACTTGCTTTGGTCTTTTCTACATTTCAAATTAAAAAAAAAAGTATTGTTATACAATCCAAATAAGTATGTGTGATAGTGAGCTCACAGAATTTGAAAAGGAGAATAGAGCTTCTTATCTCATAATTTCCTTTAACTGCCATTAACAATAAGGTTTAAGGGACTGTAAGATGATAGCTTTGGCTTTTACAGAAAATTCTGTTTGTGTACATCTTTCTTTAAAGCTATATTTGGCATTTTACAAAACCTATAAGTCTCTGGACCAAACTTCCTGACAGTAGCCAGCTCCACTGTAGAACATGCAATCTCCTTATGTGCTGTGGGCGTTCCTGTCACAGAATCACAGAATGGCAGGTGTTGGAAGGGACCTTTGAAGATCATCTGGTCCAACCTCCCTGCCAAAGCAGAATCACCTAGGGCAAGTTGCACAGGAATGCATCGAGTTGGGTTATGAAGGTCTCCAGAGAAGGAGACTCCACAACCTCTCTGGGCAGCCTGATCCAGTGCTCTGTCACCCTCACAGTAAAGTTTTTCCTCATGTTGAAGTGGAACTTCCTGTGCTGCAGTTTATGCTCATTGTCCCTTGTCCTATCACTGGGCACTACTGAAAAGAGACTGGCTCCATCCTCCTGACAGCCACCCTTCAGATATTTATAGACATTGATAAGGTCCCTGTTGGGATCACCCGGCATGGCTCGACCTTAAGGAGAAGGAGCTGTGGCGTTGATCTGCGCAGCTCGACCTTAAGGAGAAGGAGCTGTGGCACTGAGAAGCTGGTAAACAGCTGGATATCTGCACGGCTCGGCCTTGAGGAGAAGGAGCTGTGGTAAACACCTAAGAAGAAGCGAGGAAAACAGGAACACCTGCAAGCAGCAATCCTGACTGTGTGAGGGGCGCGTGGACAGTGCATGATATTTTGTATATAGCCAATTGCAATAGTGTGTGTAACAAGTTGTAACCAATCATGAGTGTGTGCGCAGTGACTAAGCGAAAATTATGATATATATTGGAGTCAGACAAGACAATAAACGGCTTCGGAATATAACTCTCATAGAGTTGTGAAGTCCATCCTTCTCCCGCAGATTCCCAGATCAAAGCTAGAAAGACATCATTCAGTGTATTTCATATTTCAGTGTGGAGTGACAGTCTTTGTTAATACACTAGCATTTTAGTTAGTGTCTCAGCTTTTCACCATTTTTTGGAGCACCAAAATGAGTTGCTCTTTTTTTTCCTTTCATAGGCAGAAACTTTTTAGATAAAGATATAAGAAGCAGAAATTGTACTTTTGGACTTATACATTTATACTTGCTTTTTTTAATGGGAATACTCAGGGGCAAAAACTATGTATACTTTATAAATGAATCTGAGACATAACATTGCTTTGATTTCCAGAAGGCAGTGATGCTGAGTTTCTAACTGCTGCATTTTTCTACATCTGCTGCTCGTCCCAGAGATGGCTCCCAGCAGAACCTCTCTGCATACTATAGCCCACCTCCTGCCTAACATGCCATAGGTCACACTTAAGTTTTCTCATCCCTGCTCATCCCTTCCCCCATGCTTACAGCAGAGCCTCTGTTTAAGTGAGAAAATACTGTCTGCAATTGTTTGCAAGTGAAAAATTCCCTTGATTCTTCTTTTGTGATTTCAGTTTTGGTAATGTGGATGTCACTGTTAAACATGTGTGTTAAAGCATAAATGTGGATAAAAAGTTACCCTTATAGGTCTCGGATTTTCAAAAAAGCTATTGGAAGGCAGGCTATTAAATTCCCCTGAGAATAAATTAAAGATGTTTCCTGAAAATTCTGGCCTTGATTATTAATGTACTAAGAAAGTGTCTTTTCCATAATTTTTTACAGGTTTGAGAATAGCCAATATCTTACTCATCATACTGACCCACCAGACAGATGTCAATCAAACATTCACATAAGCATAGATCACTCAAGGTTGCTTGGTGTTTTAAAGGGAAGCCATTTTTAGCTTTTGCCTTTGAAAGAGCAGGTCAAGCACTCTATCCAGCATTAATGATTTTTCTCAATTCATCACTCGATTGACTCAGTAACTTGACTATTATTAACCCAGACCATTAAATGCTTTTAACCCTTTTTCATGGAATGAAGGGACCTCTCAAGTATGAACAACTTCAATGAATGTATTAATTTCATGCAGTTGCCATTTGCCCTACAGTTTTGGATTGCTTTAGTGATACATTTTATAAAGACAACTCAAAAAACCAAAGAAGCTTTTTTATTTTTAATTTGTTTTGCTGCACTGAAGATTTTTTGTTAGGACATGAAGTGCTATGTGTTGGAGGTGTCAGTAGAAACTGTAATAGCAGAAGCTGGTATGTTCCATGCAGGTGTGAAAGGTGCATGCATTTAAGGCAAGTAATAAAGCATCAAATGGTGGGGGGAACTAGTATAATGCGGAAAAAACAAATGCCAGTGAAGAAAACTTTTGTTCTGCTGAGTAATTACAGGAAAACAAGGAATCCCATATACAGACAGTATTTGTTTTAGTACATAGCATTGATATTAATCCGTATATTCTTGCTATGACCAGAAGTGAGGGGTGTTTCAGAAGTTAGTAAAAATAATAATTTAACTCCTGCTCTTCCAATGATGTTAAAATTAGCTATACGAGCAGTAAGGCACTAGTAAGGACTGTGAAGTGATTAATTACCACTACACAAGATTAACCAGGAGGGCTTCTTCCTGCCCCTTGGGAATGGCCACTGTTGTAGAAAAGGCACTGAGTTCTCCAAACTTGAAGACGACCTATAAGATATTTGTTCCTCAAACTGTGTATGCATCATGTGGTTTTGGAAGGAAGCCAGTTGTCCTGTTTGGTTAGAATTCTGTTACTGCTATGGAATGCTTTAGGGGAAAGTTTTTTGCCAGGCAGGACAGGTTTTGTCTGCTCTGTGATAACAACGAATGCCAAGAGAGCAGAATTCAACACAAACTTTCTGTGCGGTGTTTTTACCAACCAGACAGACCTGCATCTGATGTGGAATGGGTCATACTCCTTTCAAGTCAGTGGGTGCTTGCTAAATGATAACCGATCAGTTCCTGTTCTAAGATACTATTGCCCACCACTAATCACTCATCGTATTTCTTTTTGCCAGACCTGTCCCCACTTGTTCCTCTCCCATGCCATTAGCTGTTTACTGTAATAGTATCTCAGAATTTGGATCTCCTTGACCAGAATTTTATCAGGTAGCGCCTTCTCCTACCTGCTTTCAGGGAGGGCACAGGACAGGTAAGTAGCAGGTTTCTTTTTACTCTTTCTTTTCATTCAGAGTAATCATACTCTGCATGATCATCTGACTACAGAGCTTGATTAAATTCATTGTGGTAACAACAATATGGTTATAACGAACTGCTTGTGGCCAAAAATGGATGAAAAGCCACATTATGGATAATCTGTTTCTTTATAAAAACTTAATAATGGCCTAAAAAAAGATTAGATAATGACACAGAGGGTTTTTATAATGCAAAATGAAATCAATGTCCTCAAAAATGCAGGTGTTTAACACTAGAAGAATCCCTGTTAAAGGCAATGACTTGTGTGTGTGACAGTGTCTTTCCAACTTTCACTGTATTTTGTACTCTTGGCATAAGGGAGCTTGATGTTTTTAATAATTTTTGTATAGCTAGCAAACTGGATTTTTTGGGGATGTCTCTTGCTCATAGTTTTTAATGATTTTGCTAGCCTATTGTAAACTAATTTCTAGATTTGGCACATTAGGATACAAAGACAGTCTGATTAATGACTAAAATGGTAATTTTTACCTTGCTAGTGAAAATTTTAAACCCTGTGTAAGACCAGTTGGTGCTGTGTAGATGTATTTGAAAGAAATTTTTTTGGACATATTCAAAATTAGAGCACTACTACCATCGATATATAAATGTGTGTAATTCTTTATAAACAAGGTGCAGACAAAAACCCTGCAGATAAGGGCTGACTAAGGAGTTTTGCAGTGGTTTTAAAGCATGGTCTTACTTCAGTGTAATCAGAGAGCAGTATTGGCATATCTGCTAAAACACAACCCTTACCATGCTCTCAGAGTTCATCAAATACTCCCTTCTGTGCTTGGGGGAATCTCTTCCCATTTTGCTTCCTCATGGTAGAATATGTAAGACAACTTGTATGCTTGAGCAACATGCACTGAGTAAGACTGACATGCCCATATGTTGCTGAAATGAAGTTTAAGTTACTTATCACTCAGAGGTGCAAGGAAAGCAAATGCAGTGGAAAAATATCAACAGGTTTTGTGGTCTGGGGTTTTTAGGGGGGATTGTGTGTTGTTTTTTTGTTTTGGGGATTTTTTCTTTTTTAATGCAATTTAAAAGATGCTTTTGGAATGTTAGTGTAACAAGGCAGTCTTTTCATATTAATAGTTTCTGAGACAGAAGAACTCATTACAGAGGGCCATGGATAATTATTTTGAATTCAGAGGACCTGTTGCAAATTATGGAAATAAGAGCCAACAAATTTGATTGGAGACTCCTTATTCCTGGCTAACAGAATCCTGAACCCTAAACGTTCAGAATACCTCAATAACTCTTTTTATCCAAATGTAAGATTTGTTCATTTTTTTTCACATGATCTGACGATAGCTACTTAAAACTCACTGAGAAACTACCGCAATTCCGGTTAATTACTTTGGTAATCCTGTCTATTTGGTGGAAAAATCATACACAGCATCAGATCTCAGGATTTCAGCTTTACTCTTTTATATTATATTACAGTTTTACTAGGATGTATTCATATAGCCCCAACAAGATGCATCTTTCATGTGTCTTAACAAGAAATGTAGGAGACAATTGTCTTTGCTTTACACAGAAGGAAGTTTGCTGGATAATGTAATATAAAATAGCGTACGAAACAGATTAGAAAGTAGTTATGATTGTGGGAATTTCTGTATAAACTTCAGTTTTTCAGCAAAGATCTGTAGTACCATGGCTTAAAGTATTTGGATTATGAAATGTATCTAAAAACTCCAGGAAAGTTGTAGTTGGTGATCACATGAACAACAGAATCTCAAGTCCATGTGAACTGGATACAAACGAATCACTGTATTGAAAACTCGGATACTGATGTCTTCTTTTAAGCTAAAGGAGTGCCAGATTATATAAGTAGTCCATCATTTTGTAGATAATAGCTGACTAGGGGTAAGGAACTAATGAGGTTTATTGAGAACTATGACAGAAAATGAAATTCTGCTCTTGTAATGCAGAACTACAGGAAGCAGAGTTTGGCTTTTTCTCTGTTCTGCAGGGGACTGCATTCTTCTGCTACTGACATTTCAGATTCTCCACAAGATCAATATTTCCTTTTCAATCCATTTTCCATGTCTTATTTGTTTTATGTCTTTTTCCATTTTTCCTTCCTTATTCCTGGCTTCTCATTCCAATCCCGTTCTTGCACATCTACCCCCCATTTTTATCTCCAATGTTCTTATACAGCTAACACTATATCCACTCCTCTCTTTTCCTTAATTATTCTTGTTCATTCCTGGGTTTTGAGATTTTTTAATTTCTCTTTCCAGTTCTAGTTTGTGACACTGTGCTCTATCCTTTCAGGTCCCAGGTGTGGCATCCTTGCTCAGCACCTATCTCCACACTCGAATGCTGGTCTCATTCTTCCTCCATAGGTTTTGATTTCTCTCAAGTAGCTTTCACTCTTGTGCTACTTGAATTCAGCCAACAGGGCACTGAAAACAGAGAAGAGAAAAATTATTCACTGGTTCCCACATATCACTTGCAAGGAAAGTCTTGGTCAGTCTGGACTCTTTAGAGACTTCTGCAGTAAAGATCCACCAAATGTATGCTAAGCATGTGAAAACTATGGATTTTTTTTTCCCCAAAGTTTTACCACTTGCTGTAATTTAGCAGAATTTCTCAGGGATATGTAGAAGTGCATCCCTGGGAGAATTCATTCCACTGTCAGTTTCCTAATTCCTATTTTTAAAATGTCAAAAGTATTCAAATTGACAAAAAGTCAATAAAATGTTCAAGCAGAGGGGGAACATTGGTTTCCTGAAATATTTTTGAAAATGCTTGAGCTGTTCTGGCTGAAGTTTTTAAAATAAATGAAACAAATTCACTTCAAAAGACATTTTTCCATGTAAAATTGTAGTTTGCACAATTTGGTAAAGCTATGAGATATTGAAAATGAGAAAGGAGACAGCTTTTAATAAGAGGGAAGACTATGAGTTTGCTTATAATATATACATTTGAAGATTATAAGATAACTATCCATGCCTTTAGAGTTACTGTCTTAACTGTGTGCTTTACAGCAAGAAAATGATTCTGTGGCACTCTGAATTGCTTAGCAACTGGGATCTGTACTAATTTCAGCATATCTATATGTTTTTGTTAAGGAAAGGTTTTTGTACAAGATGTCTTTAGACTAGTATAATTAAAGAAGATCATCAAGCTCTACGTTACATTTTTTAAACAGTAGTACAATATGAACTCTTCCATAATTAGAGGTAGTAATGTTTTGCCATTATGTGCTCCTTTCACCTAAGGATCCAGAAGTCTTTTACAAACATTACATAAGCCACACAAGTTGTCATTGCATAGAAAGACTCATACATTGACTCCTGTTATTTGGTTTGCAGGAGCTGCAAATGAATTAGTTCCTTTGAGGTTCATCTAGAGGTATGAATTCATTGTGTATTGAGCTGTAAGAGGAAATCTTCAAAATGACTCCATCTCTGCTCATTAACTTCCCACTTTTTTTTCCATTTTCAAAAGTTTTATGCCCTAGTTGGTCAGATAAGGTGTGAGAGAAGACATATTTCGATGGGCAATTGCTCTCAGTCTGTGAAAATGAAGGAGGCATGCAAATTCAGCAGATCTTCAGCTACTCAGAGACTCTTAGGAAGTTTTCATTCATGGGCAAAGCTATGAAAATGTCTGACTGACCCTAACTATAGATAGGACCCAGTTATTTTTCTGTGGATTTGACCCTGTAGTCTTAAGGAAATTATTATATCCTGCTTCAAATGGGTATTCTGATTTCTGAAAAGCTTAGGATCTGCTAATGAAAAGTCATATAAAGAGCTAGTATTACTGTAATGGCATGCAAGGCCTGAATTAGAGGCATATTGTTATTGGCTGAATACAATTGTCTATTTCCTCTTTATTCCCTGGATTAACACTTAAGACTGCATTTTTGTTTTAAGACTCTTGTGTCTCCCTTCTGTGAGGAACCATCTCCATTGGCTTTTTTTTCCCCCTTTACTACTGTGAGGATTATAATTAAGCAACCACAAACAATTGCTTCTAAATCCCCAACAGAAAATGGTTTGCTTGATCATAAAAAATAATAGTTTCATTTTACCTGCCTTGCAGATTGGATTTAATTGTAGTTGATGCAGAGTAAACCTTTTAAAAGCGAAAAAACCCAAATCACACAATCCCGCCAAGTTAAATGTTAATTATTTGTGCTATAATTCATTAAGATGAAGCATCTTTTGATGCCAAAATTTCTATCTGAAATGATAACATATTTCTCATCTGTAAGTTAGTTTACCTCATTTAAGTGTTAGATGAATTCTAAGATTAGGAAAACTTGTTACCATCTTTGTGCCCCTTCAATATAGCTAGTAGTCTTCAGGGTAGAGAAATTATTTGCATTTTAAATACAAAATCCCATGAGAGAATTGCAGCCACCAAGATGTGACTGTATCCAGGATCCATAGGGAATACCTGACCATCTGCATGAAAGTCAGTTTTTTTGCAAGCTGGTGACCTTGTCCTTGCAACATTTCCTTCTTCCCCCTCATCATGACTCCACCAAAAAGAGCCACTATCAAAGTGGTAGACTTTCTTCCATAGGCAACAGATTCCACTAGGCTGATATGGGAATGAAAGGAGACCAAGCTTAATAGTTTAGTAACATTTCATTAGAGTTCCTATTAGATACTGGGCCTATTTTATAGAGCCTGGAACAAGGGGGAAATGGTATCCTAGGCAGCTGCATGTTTTCTAAGTATAAGTTCTAAGGACTGATTATACCTTATTCAGAATTTTCCTGCCACTTCTTTTTGTTTACAGGTGGTTTGTGGGCCATTGTGGATTACTTCAAGGATTACTTTACTCAGCAGGTGACTTGTGACGGGAAAACTATAGCAATGTTGTTTCAGACTAACTAAAAACTAATTATGTTGTAAATTTGGTGAACTGAAACTATTCATTGCAGAATTAATCCATTTAAAAGTTAGTTCAATTTTTTGGGGCATTTTAAGGGCAAAAGGCAGCTACTACAAGTAGTTCCTAGCTCAGGGTTTAGGACATTACCCCATTGCATTGAAGTGCAATTCATTGCCCACAGAGATCCTTTTTTCATCATTGGAGGTTGTCTAACTTCCAAGGAACTGATAATCTGTCCATCTTAAACAATTGCTTTTTTATAAAACTGTGCAAGATAATTAAAGACTTCCAAGGAACTGATAATCTGTCCATCTAAAACCGTTGCTTTTTTATAAACTATGAAAGATAATTAAATCTAGGTTGCTCACTGATTAGATGGGTGTATTTAATGACCTTCATGCTCTTTCTTGTCTCTCTGGGCTACAAAGTGCTTAGTTCAGATAAACTAGACTGTGGTCAACAGGAGAGTCTTATCCCCAAATTCCCTGGATGTCACACAGAAGGTGTGACATGTAAGTTCAAATTGTTGTTGTGGATCAGAGAAGAGTTCTGAATCAGGCCACCAGCATCCTACTCATCTCTGAGGTATCCAGACTGTTGCAAATTATTACAACTCTTTAATCTTGACTGTTAAAACCAGTGTTTTTTGACATTGCCAAAATGAACAGTTTGTATATTGTTTTCATATAGGAAAAATCCATTCAAAACTATTGGCTCAATTTTATCTGACTTTATGTCATTCTGTGTTGATTAAGTTCTGTTTGTCTGGCAAATAGTCTTCCCTCTTCCTTTCCTCCTGCCCTATTATAGCTCAGCACTTGTGATTCAACTCATCTGCCAACACAGCATGAGGTTCTTCTGAATCTGATGCAAAAGAGAATAGCTTTGCCCTTTATTTTCATTCTAATAACAAATAATTCTTACCATGAAGTAAAACTTTCTGCAGTATAAATATTGCTGGTTGTCGTTTCATTCCTACACAGGAGTCTGGACAGAGGCAGAAAACCCATCTAATTCTCTTGTGTTACAAACCAGGGACAACTGTACCAGTGACCGGCACTTCCACAGCTGCTGTGACTTGCACCAAGTGCTGTCCTGGTACAATGCCAGACTGATCTGTTGGAAAGATAAAAGTTGGTTTAAGGTCCCTTTGCGCATTGCCACCTTCTTCATCAGATACAGTCTGCACTACTGAGCTATGATTTAGGTCTCAGATCTATGAATATATAAAATTTTATTTGCAGATGCTATGATTTAAAAAAAAAGGGCAGGGAAGGAGGGAATATATGCTAATATTTCGTTTCTGCTAGATTAGTAGCAGCTTGCTAAAGTGACCTGCCATCAAGCAGTATTTATAGCAAAGTACAAAATATATTAGTGACGTCCCTTTTAAATTCAGAAGCTTTAGCTAATATTACGTCTGCATTCAAAGCAGAGCTCAGTGCCTAAAAGCCGGTCAATAAACATTTTAGTACTGCTCTATTCCAGTGATCTGAATTCAATAATGTTACCTTTCCAGAAGCTGCAAAATGGAAAGTGAAAGAATGATTTATGAAGCTTAGCTATGCATGGCCAGATAAGAAAGCTTTAACTGATGCTTGCAGGATTCTCTTTAATGAAGTACAAGTTGCCAAGATAAGTTTAGGTAAATGAAGCCTCTGTCACAATATGTTACAGCAAAAGAAATGACAGACACAGCAGAGCAGATGGAGGTTATTACAGAACAGTGGTGTCAAGAAATGTAGTCTAGGTAACTGCACAAAGACAGAACAGATGCATTATGTTTGTTATTAACAATTTCATGATACCAACGAATATTTATGGAATCTGTTTAAATTAAACCTAGCAAGCTTCTTTTCTTAAATTGTTATTTAGCCTTCATTGAGATCATATTTCTAAGCCATCACTTTTTTTTGAGTAGAATACTTCTTTTTCAGCACCACCCTCCATTTTTTATGTTGTCATTAACTGCAAAGCCTGGTGCTTTGCTCTTCAAAATGTTTTGTTTCTTTGTTTTTTTTAATACCTGCCATGTTGACATTTTTAAGCAGCATTAATTCAAATGAGTAAAATCTCTGTTGTCTTTTTTTAACATCCCAACTTAACATGTAAAAGCCTGTTGTGAATGAAATGAAGCAGATGAACCTATGCTTGACTCTTGGGGCACAGGATCTAGAATTAACATGTGTGAGAAACTTATCTTGAATTACACCCTTTTCAGGAAAGATCTAGTACTAAGTAAATGCAGAATTTGCATTTGCATTGCATTCTGTCCATTACTGTTTTATACTGAGTAAGTAAATGATTTTTAGGGGAAAAAATGAATCAGGAGGGCGCTAATCCTAGTGTGACTTTTGAGACTGTACTTGAACATTAAGCTTGTTTGGTGATTGTTTCTTGAAGAACATGCTCTCTGCTTCTAATATTCTTAGAAGTTAGGACATTAAAAAAAAAAAATTCTGTTTATAAAGTCTCTCAAATTTCAAACCACAGCATCAGGAAAATACAGTTCTGTTCTTTACAGCCTGTCAAAAAACTATACTAGCTTCCACAATGACGTCTATCACACCTGTAGGATGGGACCCTCTGTGCTGGGTAGGCTGCCAGACAAGTACCTTGGGTTTCTCTACAAATGTGCATAGGATTGGACCTCACATGGTTGTATCACACCATCCATCTACTTTGCCAGGGTGCTTTGTTCTTGTGTTCGCTCTGGCTACTGAAAACCTAGCACTGAAGGCACGTGCTCTCTGCATGCACTGACAGTAGTTTAATTCCACAGATTATTTTAGTGCTGTGTCTTTTCAAGGGGAAGGAAGCTAGAGGAGTACCTGTTATGCAATGTACCCTTTCTACAATTTGAAATACCTCTAGAAGAATTAATATTAAACTTATCAGCAGAGACTTTCTCATTTGTACAATAAGATAGAGAAATACTTTTTGTTCCTCTGCTTCTTTATATGTCAGAAAGTTTTCCCCTTCTCTTCCCCCATTTAAGAATTAATGGCTCAGTCTTGTTTCTGTGATCACCCCTGTTCCAAGGCTTAGATTTTTCCACCTTCTGTGATGATAAGGTCTCTTTTCAGCATCTTTCTTACGTCAGTCAGTGTGGGAAGAATGAAGGAAAAGAATGAGTGGAGAAGGAAGGTAAGGGAGTAAAAGTAGGAAGAAGCAAGGGAATATGCAAACATAATTTTTTTTTCCCCCAAAGGCTAACAAAATAACAGGGAGGTCTGCATTTGCGCTGGTTAATTCAGGTGCGCTTCTCTAACATTGGGAAGCTGTCATTCATTTATCGAGAAATGGCATTCACATTAAGGCAGCAGCCTACCCCACTGTGAAACATGTATTACCAAAGTTTATGGGTTTTGCATTTCCATGCTGCCCTCAGCTCTAATTTGATAATTTGCAGAGTGTGGTGTAATGAAACATGAACTGATGCCACAATATAGATAGATGTTATGTTTCATTTGTCCAGATCTGACAATTACTAGCTTTTTTTAACTACATGTATTTTCTGCTGTTGTTGGTTTTTTTTTTTTTAATTTCAGTCAAAAATTTTCCAGCCTACAAAGAACTACAACATCTCTGTCTTGGTTTTGCTGATTTGTTATGCTTTTTATAACAATTTAGCCTGTATGTAAACAAAGACAGATTCCACTCAGATGCCACAATCGTCTCAGTGTTCCTTGTGGTGTTTTAATAATAGTTTCAATAGCAGTGCCTTTTTATCCCTGCAAGTCTTCCTTCCTACTGCTGTGTTTATAAAGGGGGAAAAAAAAAAAGCTTTAGAAAGAGAGTGAAAGCTAGAGACAGCAAGAGAGAATGAGAGCAGTAATTCCGTGAGGCTTAGAATTAGCTGCTTGTGTTTTCTTCATACATTATTTGTCTTTAGGACTGTTAGAGCTAGGAGAGTGTAATAAAGTCTGGGATTTTTTTTTTTTTTTTGTGTTCACAAAATCTGAATGTTATCTGGGTTCTCTAGATCCTGGTAAGCTCTAAAAGAAGAAGGGAAATTAGTTTCTGCATCACTTGGTCTACACAATGGACTAGTTAGAAATAAATTTGTCTTTTAATAAATTGGAACAGGAATCTGTACTTGCAAAACAAAACGAGAACTGCTTTTACCAAAATTCAGTGAGTGGTTGTGGGTTTCTTTTGTGCCTGAGGAAAGAGAAGCTATGTAAGAAGTACAATTCTGTGCACCTCTCCTCCCCCAGCACATTTTAAAGGGATTTCAGAAACTGATGTCACAATCTGTGAACATTTGAGGGAATGGGTGGCTTGGCTGTCAGTTGCTAGCCTTTGTGTTCACTGGGATGAAATCCCACCAGGCTGGCAGAAGGACCTGGAAGTATTTAAGCATCTAAGCTTCCATAAATGCAAAACATTGTCATTGTTTGTATCTTTTTTTAAAAGCAAAAGAAATGTGTGTTGTCCCATTCTTTTCATCTGACAAATTTTTCCTAGGAGAGGTCTTAGTATTTGGAGGTTGAGAGATGCTGAGCAACATGGTGCTCCTTTGGGAATAAGACATGGCAATGTATCTGGTAGGCAGAACAGGTTATCTTCTTCCCTTTGAATACAGGTTCAGTGGTGAAATAAATAGTGAATGGTGAATAAATAGTAAATAGTGAATGATGAATAAAGGTTCAGTGAAGGAGAGCTACCAGCCCTTCTTTGCTTTGGTGTGGCAGGGACAAACAATGCTCCCAAGCACTTTACTTGCCCTGTGTTCCCAATGTCTGTCTGTGGAAAGAAAAGCTGTGCTTTACTCCTTCCTGCCTGCCCGCCCTCCTCTCATCCATTCACCCACCTGTCCACTGTTACCCCTGTTGCTGCCAAGGGCAATCATGGCCCCATAGACCCTGCTAGCTAGCAAGAGTGGCGACTTCGACAGAGCTCAGACCCTGCACAGAAAGTTACTTGATGCTGTTATCTTGGCAAATCTTAACAAGTTGTTTGCCACTCTGTAACATGGTCTCTCAAATGCACCTCAGAATATCAGCATCATTCAGGTCTGCCTCAGAGTTTTGACCTTCAAAATTAAAAGCTGAATCACATGTAATTTTTCATACGGTTCATGCAAGATGCTTGACTCAAATAGAGAATGAAATCATAATTAGTTCAGATTTAAGGGAATCAATCTTATATTGTATGGGGCACCTAGAAGTTTCAAAGTGAGCAGGATTTCTTTTTAACTACAAGAGAAAATGCAAGGAAGATAAGCATAGCTTTCTCCTGTTTTTATTTTTAAGAACAGGTAGTTAAGATTTAAATAAAGATCCTGGTAAGTAGTGAGAATAATAATAAACTAATTCATGATAGATTTACCTTGGATGTTCAGGGAACTTAAGTTCAAGGCAAATACTTCTACTCAGTATCTTATAATTAAAAGTAATAATAATATACCAAATACCAAAGGAATAGACATGATGGAAATGTGTAATAAACCAACTTTATTCCATATCATAGTACTGACATGGAAGAAGGATTCAAATTAAGAACTTTCTACTTTGTTGACATAGGTCTGTCTCACTACTTTAACAAAAGGCTGCACCTTTTGTTTGAATCCATCTGTCTCTGCCCCTCTCCCTATATATCACTCAGGTGATATTCTTCAATTGTGTGTGTTTGGTGTGCGGTTTTTTTTTTTGGTTGGTGTGTGGGTTTTGTTGGTTGGTTGGTTTGTTTTGGGTTTCTTTGTGTGTGTTTGGTTTTTTTTGTTTTTACAAAAATAAATCCAGCTACATGGAGTATACCATGCAACTATTTTTATTAGGGGAGTTTAAACTTCTTATGTTTCTTTAACTTTTGTTTGCTTAATTTAATAACCTGAGTTTCTGTGTTCCTCTGACTTAATAAATTTTTATCTAGTCACATTTAAAAGAAAAAAATCTTCAAATTTGCACTTGTTTATCTGAGCTTGTAATTTGGTATACCTGTGCTAGGGAAACTGCTTACCCATGTAATTTGTGCCAATTTGAGCAATTAGAAGTGTTTCTTTCTGGATTAGTGGGTTAAGTGCGCATTTCAGAATTCCCCAAATTTGAAAAGTGGATTGAAACCCAATTTAAAGTTTAACCATGTCTGAGCTGATTAGCTGCATTCCTGGCTTCGCAGGACATTTTCTGTGGTGAAGGTAAGCTTTTAGAATGTGTCCTTTTTACAAGCTACTAGAAATATCATTAATTTTCTATAAAATGGTCTTTCTATAATCCCTTTCTCTTTATGTGAGACAAAGTTACAGTTAATATTCTTTTCCAAGGGTGTTGCCCAGTGCTCCCCACTACTGGGAAGTAGTCACTTGAAATAAGCCATGTGTTGCCTCATCTGTCCAAACAACTGCAGTGCCTAAAACTCTCCTTGTGGCACTTTGCCTTCAAGGACTTGTAATTTATTCTTTCTTTGTGCAGCACAGTGCCAAATGTCCAGGCACAACATTTCTCTGAAACTAGTTTGAAAGTTATGCAGGGAAATGCAGAAACTTTATAATACAGTTTTCATTACTGATCAATTATTTCTTTTTTATTTCTTTTTTTTTTTTAATACGTAAGGATTAGGTCTTTAAGATACTGTTTTGAGATTGTATACTGTAATCTTTGTTAGGTTTTGATCTGCCAGTCCAGCTCTATAGTCAAAGTTCTGACTCCTCATTTCTAAAACAGCAAAAGGTGTGACACTCCACAGTATCTATATGCTTCCCTTCCTTCAGTTTGCACAAGCAGTAGTTTTCTGTTTAACTTTCTTTCACTAGCACTTGTACTAGGTATGTGAGTGGAAAAGTGAGCTGTTATAGGTTTGCTAAATTACTCTTTCTGGACTTTTCAGAATTAAAGACGTGAATAGCAGAGTGTTTGTGAACACATTTTTTAAAAAAATAGACACATGCACATAAAAATGTTTGAACAGTATAATTGGATGTCCAAATTTCAGAAACAGATAAAAGTCTGAATGTGAATCCATTTTCTCTAGTGATAAATTTTTGTTGTGCATAGATAAAATAAATTATGGCACCTCCTACAAACAAACATTTTCTGATAGCCTAACAGCCCTAGAATTAAATTTTCCCTTAATTTTTAAAGCACTATATATTAATTAAAGTACTGAAAATTACTAGTAAGACTAGCTCATGAAAGTTTTGCTCTCTGAAGGCATTTGTGTAATGTTTTACTGGTCAAAGCCACAGAGAATTCCTATACTGATACCAGAATTTTTTGGATATAAGCAGGTAGGAAGAAGCAGCCATAATACATGTAGTGGTGTGGTTCTGTTTCTTCTTAAAAGCCTAAGCTATTGTGCCTGTTATTTTGAAGACTTTAATTTGATTTCTTAACAGGCTTATGTCTGAATTGCTCTCAGTTTTATTAGGTTCCAGCAGTTTGTGGTACTGATCTTTTAAGTAAATACTAAGTGATTCAAATGGAAGCTTTCTAAAACATAACTCACAACTATTTTTTATTTCTTAAAGATAAGCATTTATCTTAGATTTTCAGTACATCTGCCATTTAGTATGTCCCTCATCTGATTACCAGTGAAAGTCTAAATCTGATGAGCTAATCCTCCGTGCAGTGGTGTGGAGTCTCTGTAGGGGAGTCAGTTATGGAAAGACCCATTCCAGGTTCTCTGGATGCATCTTTCCACACCGATGAAAATTCTCATAATCTTGGTGAAGAAAGAAACTGTTCAATGAAAATGAGATTTAACTTTATTTTGTACTTAAATGTGTATTGGTGGTGACTTTACTGTTGGTCCTAAGTAGAAAAGTTCCAAAACAGTGGACATAAATTTTTAAAACAATATTTTACTTTTTCATTGGTAGGAAGGATTTAAGTTCTTATTCTTAAGATATTGGCTACAGCATATCTGTCTTTAACCATGGTTTTAAACAGTTCAGTTCTGGTCAGATTTGTAAGGGAAACATAGATTTGGTTGAATATTCAGGCATTCATAAGTCTGGTTCCTCACGTGCAATAGTGGGCACGTTAATCCTCCTTTCTTAAATGCAGACATTAATTCATTGACTAAACAGAAGCTTTCACATCAAGTATGCTAGCCTACAAGTGCCAGGTTGCTCCACATAGAAAGCTGTGACTGGCTCCAAAGCACCTGAGGACTAGCTGGAGAGTAGCAGGGAATACAACTGTAATGTTGTCAAACCTGAATAAGTAGGTGTGCGTGGTGCTGAGCTCCTGCAGGTTTCCCCAGCTCAGAGCTCTGCATGATGCTTTGTTGCACGACATGCAGAAGCTCCCTTGTTGCAATAAACAAAGGGATATAAGTGTGTTTTAAAAAAAAGTCATGTCAGTTAGAGGAAGAAAACATTGCATATACAAATAATAGTGACTGGATATCTTTAATTTTTGCCCACTGTGTTGCAGATGGAAGGAATTTATTTCTATGTCCTCTTTAAAGCTGCTCCATTAGCAACTAAATAATTTGCTTTTTATGTGTTTACTAGTCAGAATACTGCTGTGCTCTTTAAGCTGGCACTAACTGGAACAGGCTAACAATATAATCATAGTGGGCTGATGGAATATAAAGTGAGAAAAGTTTTGCTAGAATAAAGTGCTCATATCTATCTCTCTGGTCTTTGAATGTAATAGTATGATAAAAGTATTGTGTGAAAGTGTTACATTAAGGAGGATAAATAATATTCTAAGAAAAATCTCTCACCTCTGATTATTGAAGTGATTTGTGATACCTGTATTGATCTCTATCCCAAAAGCATAACACACATTTTTTGCTGGATTCCTTGCAAAATCAATACCAACAATTTTCAGAGAAGGAGTTCAAAACAGATGGGAAATTCTTGTATGTTGTGACTTGCCTTTTGTCTTCTAGTTATCATTATTTACACCAGCCTTGGAAAGATTAAAAAATGCATGGCTTGTGGCACAGATAGTCTTCTCTCTCTATTACAAGACATTTAATTTTTTCCCCTTAGGCTTCTTTTCTCTCTGTTGTCTAAGGATAGTTGTTCTCTTTACACACATTCAGAAATGAGGTTTGAAAGCTTTTGGTAAACATCATGAGGGGGAGTGAACTTACCAACCACACTTTATGATTAGATGGGCTGTTTTACCACGTGGTGAAAAGATTTTGTTCTATTCTAAGTATACTTCTCTCTGAAATGACATTTTTTGAATGGGAAAGCTTCACACTGTATCCAAGATGATAAAGAACTGAGAGAAACATTAAAATGGTTTAAAAATACATAAGCACTTTTCTTTACCACATGAGCTTTGCCCACTGTCCTTCCTGAAAATCTTGTGCTTTAATTTGATGGAAGGTATCTATATGCTGCAGAGGGAAAAGAGATTAATGCTGCCAGGACATAAGCTAACCTTTCCACCAAGTTCTTCCAAAGGGCACTGACGGTGAATAATTCTGGAAACTGGCACAATATGTTATATTCTAAAATCACATGTTCCTTGCACACAGTTGTAATTTGCAGAAGAAAACCCAAATGTGTGCCTGTACATGTTTGGACCTCTACAGCTTTTGACCTCCTTTATGAGTAAAATGCAGAAGCTTGCCTCTCAGATCACAACTGTTGAAACTTCTTTAATCACAGTAGTCTACTGCTACAACAGCTTTAAGCACATACACACTTTTTTTTCTGTGATACATTTAAAAACTAAGGCCTCAAATATGTTGTCATATAAAAGACATAATGATTCTCCACAGGCATATTGAGGTAAATACAAATATAATCCTCCCCTTTTTGTAATCTCAGAAATCTTGATATTCCTGGCTGTATGCTCTCATATGGCAGAATTAATTCTTTCTGTCATGGACAAGAGAAAACAGGTAAAGAAGGCATGAAAATAAAGGAAGCTCCTTCATAATAAGGACTTGATTTTTTTCAACTACAGGCAGTTAAGTAGTGTCAGAACAGGCAATGAAGCCTCAGCTGAAACTGAAGAGATGGAAAAATTCAGGGGAGAACTGTGGGAAAGATAAAAGTGTAGCAAAATACACCACCCATGAACTGAACCCTTCTGAAGAGAAGGTGTGATAAGTTCAGCCTCCAAAATGGTTCCTTAAGACATGTAGAAAGAAAGAAAAAGATGTTCATAAATTCAACTAGATATTAGAACACATAAATATATCGAACAGAGAAAGGATAAAGTGTTTGAATGCTTTCAAAATGTTCTGAGAGTTAGCAGCTCTTTAAATGCTTTTACTCTATTCAAAGATGCTTTCAAAGCAATCAACTTCTTGTCTGCTCTTAGAAGAGTTTAAGTAATTCCTGAAATATACTTCCAAGAAAGAATTTTTCTTTCCCATTTCATAATTTGAGGAGGGGAAAAGACCTCCAAATTTTTTAAAGTTTGTTTTGGCTCATCTCAGAGTGCAGTAAGGAGTTCTTGCCTATCCTGTTTTAGTTCCCTCTGAAATGGAAAAAGTTTTCTTGGTATTGAAAATTTAGTTTCCTTAGTTTTAATTTTCTTTTTACTGCCATTTTATTGTCTTAAGTTATTCAGAATATTTCTGTCTTTAGTCTAGGAATTTTGGTCGTTCAAAACCTTTATGGGGGGAAAAAACTTTTTACTGTTTTCTTCCTACTTCTGTTCCCCATGTGTTTAATCAGTCATATTATGTACTTTGGACTTATTTTTCATTCTAGTATTTGATATTATATCATTAATTTTTATTAACACATTTTTTCTACAATGATAATTAAGATATGTATAGGTAAAAACATCACTCAACTTTTCAAATAGGTTTGCGTTGTTCTTCTGCCTCTTAGTGTTTTATTTAACCTTCTGGTATTTTTTCAGTTGTCTGCCCTCAAAATCATATTTTTAACCTTGAGCTGAGCTTAAATGTTGTTGGAATTGCAAATTAATTCGTATTTCAAACTCCTTTTCAAGACTAGGTCCCTAGGGCTATGAAATTTTGTTAAATGTCAGAGCTCTAGCTTATGTTGTATTGTATTTAATTAGGATTCCAAATAACATGCTTTCTTGAGGTTTTTAAGTCTGTGTTATAACAAGAAAAGAATCTTTTACCCTAAAACTTTGGTGGTATTAAGTTCCAGAATATCAGTCTTCTGCACTATTTGAATTACATGTGTGTAAAAAACTTTTAAAATTTCTTTAACAATGAACATTAATTAGGTATTAGCCGAGCCATAAAATTATTGTCAACTTAATGTATGTCTTAATAAATATATTTTGAAAACTGCTCCATATACTGAATTACTCAGATATTTTCAACCAATGAAGTAGAGATATGTATTTTTTACATTTAAAGAGTGAACATTACCACAGTAGAACATTGTGATTAATTTAAAAATGAAATTCAAATTATAGTTCTGGGTGTTTGGCATTCACAACAACCAAAAATGAAGCTTGTTGCCTGAAGTAAAATCAGGACAAGAAGTCAGTTATTGAAGTCCAGTTCTCTCAACTTGTGTGTGTGTCTTGCAGCTGATGTGCACACGAGCTTGGGTACAAGCTGGGCTCTTTGCAAAGGCTTGTTTGCTTTTGCAATAATTTCTGATGCTAACCAAATGGAGTTTGGATAACAATGTAAGGAGGACTCAGTCAATGGGGGACAGTGGGACAGAAGAGGTATAGCACTCATTTATCTCTTGTAGGAAGTGTTTCTCTCTGAAAAGGTATTTCTTGTGTAGCTTATAAGTCTTAGAAACTTTGGTTTGGTTGTGTAAACTGACCCGTGCATTGTACCACTCTGCAAAGTACTCGTTAGTTGACAGAAGAAAAAGAGCATAGTATATGTATACGTATGATTTGTATGAATCAACCTCCAAAACAAACAGAATATAGGGATATAAAGTTCAAATTCTCTGATACAGGATCATTTTTCATTTAAACTTGTAACTTAAAATTAATTATCTAAATTCTTACATAAACATCTGATTTCTGTAGGTGGTGAGAATGTACTGCTCTGCCTGTGAAGACGATTGTTGCAATCTAGAGTATGCTGTTGGCACAGTGAATTCCCCACGTCAAAATTTCAGCTGTAGAAATACATCTTGCCTTTCTTTTTGGGAAGCTTTTTAATTAAGAGAAGCTTGGGAATTATCTTATCACCTCATCACAGATGAGGTGTTATGATAGGTTGAGGGAAGTCCTACCATTGATGATTTGAATCCTCTTCTTCCAAATGGGAAAAGTGGCAAGTTCCAGTTTCAAAGTTAGATTGTACACCATTTCAGGAATTTTCTTAACAGTTTTTTCGTGATTGTTCCTCAGCACATTCTGTTCTTTCAAATAGGTGTGCTGTATAACAAATATCAACATTTAAAATGTTAAAAAAACCTAAAGACTGAGAAGAACACTTATAGTTGCAGTTTCAGACCAAGCTTCCTTTGTTGTGAATTATACTGTTGCAACTTCCCACTGCACCTCTGCCACTTAGGTTAAAGCTGGCAAGTAAAGGACAAGCAGCTGGTGAAGGGCATTGTGTTTACTTTCAGATGATGTAAATTCAATTTATGATAAAATCAGAAATATGGTACTTTTATCTCTCCTAAGGGTATTTAAGGGCAGATTATTATAGATCATAAGGTATTCAGGTGCTAGAATATGCCATGCCATAATAATGCTATGCCATAGACATATCTTCTGTAGACTATGTTTAATGCTTTTACTTCTTCCTCTGTCCTCTACCCTTTGAGAAATGCTGTTGAACTTTCTAATAGGATATTTGCTCTCCTCTCTTATATTCTGATGAAAAATAACTATTTGTCATCTGATTTAGCACCCGTTGAAATAGGGCAGTTGGGATCTCAGAATGCTTCTGAAAGGATCTTTGCAAATTTGTGCCATTGCATCCCTGCACCGAAGATGACAGTCATGATCTTAAAGGATATTTTGGTTGGCTTGTTTGTTTACAGCAATTAGAATTAGAAACTTACCTTTTATTTAGGAAAATTAAACGTAAGATGGAAAAACACGGGCGTATCTGTGTATCTCAGTTTTGTGCCTTTATTAAGAAGACAATGTAATGCTAATTTTGGTAAACTCTGCTTTTATAATTCTAAAGTATGTTCTTTGCCACAAAACATCTTAAAGGTCATTCTGTCTTAAAACTAATAATTCTGCCTTTTGTGATACTCCATTACTGACTATGCATGACTTCTGGTATTGTCTCTTGTTTTTCATCAGAGAACCAAGGGAAGAAAAAGCCATCTAGTGCTGATATTTAGCATAGTTTAATATTATCAAATAGAATTTTTGGTTTTCCTTTGCTTAGGAACTTTTTTCCCAGTGAATTCCCCAAATCTGTTTAATCCAGGCCAATAGACTGTACTGTGTTTGACTTAGAAAGGGAATGGGCTCTGTGCTTCATTTAAGGCATGGCGTCACTGCAAGTTGTTGCAGTGTGGCACAGGATTACATTATTACTACAAATCTATATTGTGCTGTCTGCTGGAAAGCCTCTCCTGTTGTTTGGTGGTGGAAGAATTAAAAAAAAAACCAGGTCAGTCAACAGGTCTACAGATGTAGCATGTTTTTTCATTAGAGAGTATAATGAGAGTTTCCAAACTTTGGTTCCTGAATTTACGTTTCTAGGCTGAGGTTTACCAAACAAGCTTCAGAACTCAAATGCATAACTTCCCTTGAATTTCAGTAGTTATGCCAAGCTGCACTGAAAATCTCAGTAGTAGTTACATTTGAACACATACGTGAGAGAAGAAATTTTTACAAGTGGTGAGAATATGCAGCTAAATATTGAGGACCTCAAGAAATAATTAATTAATGTCAAAATGGTTTCGTATCTGTAAAGGTGTTTTAAGAGGCCAAACAATATTTAGTAATGTTTGCTATGTGGCTGAAATGAAAGAATACTGATTTTGAATTGATGACTATATTTTTCCTCATTTAAGAGTCCTAAAAGGGTGTGGAAAAATCTTAGAAATGTGTTTTTCAGTAACTGTTTTCCTGTCCAGTTTGATGTTAGTTCTGGCTGACTGGGATGGCTGAACAAATGATAATGCTAGAAATTTGTTGCTCTTTTATATTAATTTTGACTTTTATTAATGATCAAAATCATCCATGATTGTTAATTCCATTGATAATCTCTATGCACCAATGACATATACAAAAATAGCTGGTTTTATGCTGCTAAGATTTATGGGCATTCTGGTCGTTCTGATGAAAAATTACAAATGCCCATGAAATAAGTCAGCTCTGCCTAGTTGCTTATATAGAAATAATCTTCCTACCAGCCATAGACAGTTCATCAGGCGTGAAAGTGCGATAAAGTGTAAGGCAAAAAAAGAATTATTATGGCATTTGTCAGCAATGTGCCTGATCTTGAGAGGTTGTGCAGATGGATATGCAGATGTGTGAAGACAGAAGATTATCTTTGCATCATCTAGATTAATCTCCAGAGTAGCTAGTAATTTCCGACAGGGGTTAGAAGTTGCCCCAAGCCTGTCCCTTGTACACCATTGCTGACAGCAGAATAAAGCAACTAACCACTTCTTTGATGTGCTGCATGGGCAATGAGATCTCTGTTAGAAAAGATGAGTAAATATAATATTTTTCTCAAACATTTCTCACTGTGAACTGGCTACTTCTGTACCTGATGTTCTGTTCAGGCAGAAAGTGTCTGGTTTAGTCAACAATTCCCATTGAACTTCCCTAAGCCTGGTTAACTAATTTGATGTGTTGTGGTTTTTTTGATGAAGACAAAGTAGATAAATATTTCCCATGGTGTTTAAAGTACCTTGCTTTAGGGATCTCTTTGTGCAAATACTTTTTGTTGAAAGCCCCAAACAGATTATTTTCATGCTACTGTATATAGTACATATTTATGAAACATACAGAAATTAATATTGTGCTCTCTATATAAACTGTGGGGAAAAACAATTCTTATTCCAGCAGTCAAATGAATGATCTATTCTTAGTTACCATTTTAGTGAAATTGCAGAAAGCAGTGATTCATATTATAGTTGCTCTAGGCTTCTCATCCATCCACTTTCATGGATTGTTTTTCACAATCTAATCAGCATTCAAAGGTAGTATAGATCACAAAATATATTATGAAGGTATCTTACAATAACTAACGCTGTGCTTTCCATCTCTATGGAGCAGTGAGTGGAAATCAGGGGAATGTTCAGAGGGGAAGTGTTTGAGAGAAGGCAAATAAATTCACCTCTCTTTCAGTTTCACTTAAGATCTTTACCTTAATAAGACTGTAAATTCCGCAGAACAAACACAGTCTTCTAATAAATAAGCATATTTTATACAGTATCAAGTATGATGCAGGCCTGATCTCTGATGAGGTATCATTAGCTAGAAAAAGACAGTTATGCGATTTCTTGACCAGCACTTTAAATTGTCAATGCAGTTAATATGTTCCTTCTCTTGTTTCGATATTTGTTGGTATTCTCTGTCTATCCTCTGTAAATAGTGTTTTTGGTGGTTCTGGCTGTTTTTAAAAAGATAAGCAAGTTTTAGTATGGTAATATTTTTTAAAATTTACTATGGACTAGTAGAAAGCCAAGTAATTTCAATAATGATAGTGGGTTTAGAAACCATTCTGTTAGATACTGTGTGATTATTTGAGGCAGATAGCACCATGCAAGGGCATTTAAAGGTATTTGCCCAAAGCTAGGGACCAATAATGAAATATAATACATATAAGGAAATGAACAATAATAGTTTGCTTCTGCATGTGGTTAAATCTATATTAAAAAAGTGTTTATTTGACTTCAGTAGGGCTACTCATATATGTAAAACTAAGCACATATGGAAGTGTAGTAAGGTCACACATAATGATCAATCTCTCATGATACCTTTTAAGGTAATAACTCAGATGCTCAACTTTACTAGCACTAGCTATGCATACAGTTCAAGATATTTATGGATGTAGTTAAAGCTAAGATTACTGTATTTGGTTTGCATGGCAACGTTTCGGTAGCAGGGGGGCTACAGGGGTGGCTTCTGTGAGAAGCTGCTAGAAGCTTCCCCTACATCCAATAGAGCCGGCTCCGAGATGGACCAGCCACTGGCCAAGGCTGAGCCCATTAACAATGGTGGTAGCGCCTCCGGGATAACATATTTAAGAAGGGAAAAAGGACCTGTTAGTTGCTGGCTGGGGCTAAACCACGACACCATTGCAAATGCAGCTGGAGAGAGGAGTACGAATATGTGAGAGCAGCAGCCCTGCAGACACCAAGGTCAGTGCAAAAGGAGGGGCAGGAGGGGTTCCCGGCGCTGGGGCCGCACTTCC
>NW_010528195.1:43055-74313 GCF_000687285.1 Phaethon lepturus
GGAGCAGGTGGATGCCTGAAGGAGGCTGTGACCCCATGGGAAGGCCACGCTGGAGTAGGTTTGCTAGCAGGACTTGTGACCCCGTGGGCGACCCAGGCTGGAGCAGTTCCTGAAGAACTGCAGCCCACGGGAAGGGCTCACTTTGGAGAATTTTGTGGAGGACTGTCTCCTGTGGCAGAGACCCCACTCTGGAGCCAGGGAAGCGTGTGAGGAGTCCTCCTACTGAGGTGGAAGGAGCAGCACAAACAACATGTGATAAACTGACCACAACCCACACTCCCCATCCCCCTCCGCTGTTGGTGGGGAGGAGGTAGAGAATTCTGGAGTAAAGTTAAGCCCGGTAAGATGGGAGGGGTGGGGTGAAGGTGTTTTAAGATTTGGTTTTATTTCTCCTTATCCTACTCTGATCTGATTAGTAATAAATTCAACCAGTTTCCCCTGTGTTCACTGTTTCGCCTGTGACAGTAATTGCTGAGTGATGTCCTTGTCCTTATCTTGACCCACGAGCCTGTCGTGATATTTTCTCTTCCCTGTCCAGCTGAAGAGGAGGAGTAGGAGTTACAGAGTGGCTTTGGTGGGCACCTGGCAACCAGCCAGGGTCAACCCACCACAATTACCTTGTTATAAGAATGTACAGAATTAAAGACATTTTCCACTTTCTCTGGGTTCTTTCAAAGTCAAAAGAGAAAGTCCCGTAAGAAACAAAACAACACACACTTGATTACTTAGGCAGTTGCCTCTAATCATAACTGTTTGTAGGATGACATTGCACAGTCTTAACAGGGCAGAGCCTGAGCAAACGCAAGTCTTTATATAATGATGACTCAAGTTTTGATACTAGCTTTTTAGAACAAAGACCCGTAACTTTTAGTTACTCTTGCCTGTTAGCGTTCCAGTAATTTGTAGTCATGCTGCACAGTAATCAGATCCTTGCTGTGGCTAAATTTGTTTATTAGGGGTAATACAGCTGCACTGAAGAGTATGGCTCTTTGTTTTGAATGAGGAACATGAATTTGACGAGCATTTCCAAAATGCCCTCTCGGGAAAAGTTCCATTCCCTGATTAAGCCCCTATGGTGCTATCAAATACAAAGACTATTAAGAACTAAGTGTAGAAATAATCAGAATGTTCCATGGAATAAAATGTATCAAAAGCGGGAATTGAATTATCCAAGGTAAAATGGTGCCTGGTAAGTGAAAAATTGGATTTTGTGCATTTCTAAAATGACATCACAAAGGCCTATTTGGCTAAGTGTTTTAAATGTATGTTGTGAATTTGATGCCTAATGTTTCCTTTTTCTTCAACGTGGAACATTTTAAAGACATCTTAAGCATCTTCCTCCTTCCCCCCACGACATCATGAATATCTGGTCTTGTAAACTTTATCAGGATGGGCATGAAAAATCAGTATTCGTTTTAGAAAAATCTTGTCCCTGCATTATAGTTATTTCAGTTTATATATTACATATATAGCTGTGACTTATATAAAGTCAATAATTTATATGGAATGGATCCTTATCCTTACTCCACTGAAGCACTGAATGTAGTCTGTTAAACTGAGATGAATGACTCCTGACATCACCTACATTCCTGTGTAGGGAGAGGGTTTTTGTCACCATCTGTTGTTGTATGAATCATGTTTTCCTTATAATTTTATGGGAGAATAAAAATAACCAGTAAGAGAAAATAAGGAAAAAATGTTGGATATTATAGTCTGCTAAGAGGATTCATCTTGTTAGGAAAGGAATACTGCTTGCCTTGGCATCTTTTACTGGAACTTTTGTACAGCTAGCTAATTTGCGGCAGTGTGGGACAAAGTGAGTAGTGATTATCCTACTACAGAAGCACTGAAGGGTTGAGGTTGTAAGGGACCTCTGGAGGTCATCTGATCCAACTCCCTGCTCAAGCAGGGCCACCTAGGGCTAGTTGCCCAGGACCATGTCCAGATGACTTTTGAGTACCCGCAAAGAGGGAGACCCCACCACCTCTCTGGGCAACCTGTGCACTGAGGCTTAGTCACTCTCATAGTGAAAAAGTTTTCCCTGATGTTCAGAAGGAATGTGCTGTGTTTCAGTTTGTGCCCATTGCCTCTGGTCCCATCACTGGGCACCACTGAAAAAGACATCACAGGCTGGCTGACAGGTAGCCTTTGTTGAAAATAACATGGTTAAAAATTCACATTTACAAGGAAATATGTATACGTGTATGTACACACATAAATAACACACACACACACTCTTAAAATGTTTTTGTTCATCCTTTTAAATGAATTCCACATTTCATGCATGCACTTTGATTTAATTTTTTTTTTTTTTAATCACTTTATATATGTAGGGACCAGCTCTCAGGCATATTTTGGTGCCTAAATAACAGGTCCCGGACCATGTGGCCTGAGAAAATAAGCTTCTCTGAAAGTCACAGAAATCTTATGCTTGATTCTGTCATTTGAACTGTTTTGATGAGCATTGTGCAGTAAGGAATGGGACTTGTACACTGAATCTTAGTTCAGCAGCTCACTGAGAATGAATTTTCTTTCACTTCTGTCAAGTAAAACTCTCAGTGTAACTACTTCATGTTTATCTGTGTGTTCGTGTGGTGAAGTTTCTATGGATTGGAGCTTCTTGTAAAATAAGATGTATCTTTATTACAGCAAATCAAAACCTTAGCAAATTCAGCCAAACCACTTTCTAAAAATGAGAAAGGGGAAGCATTACATGCAAGTTACACCCACAAACCGGTGCTTTACATACCAACTGGCATAACCAGTTTACTTTCGCTGATAGATTGAGATAGTGTGTTTCCTGCATTGCTGAGAACAGATATGTAGGCGGGTGAATGAAGTAATGAATAGAAAGCATTGCCCATAAAATAAATTCTCCACATTACCTGAAGGACAAGCTGTTAACTTACATACAGGTTACTTTTGGTTTTGAACAAATAACATCAGACGGAATCAACAGTATTAATCATGAAAGGCAGGCAGGTTTTTAGAAGACAACTAAAGCAAACAACTGGCATTATTATTGCTCATTAACTGTCTTTGGATCTTAAGCAATTATCAGTACATGCATATGGAATGACTACTGTCAAAGTATAGCAGCAATTAAATCCCATTAGGAGAATTCCAGAAGTCATTAACATGAGTGGAGGGCAGTGCAGCAGCACTGGCTTTCTATTCTGTTATCAGGAAGTGCTACAAAAGATGGAGTGGCCAGCACGTGGTAAAATGAGCCTACAGAAGCTACTTAGAGCGAAGAAACTTCAGAAATGCCAAGCCAATACTTTTTCTAGGCAGTGATGTAGGTATAAAGGACTGAACCACCACTATGCTCGTGTTGACTGTGCTTTATGCCATTGTAGCTGCAACTCCATGAGGGACCACACTCCTGGGGTCAGACTGGTGCATGGATACTCCAGGTCCATATCGACGGCCCTTCAATGTATTTGTTTTTCCTACTGGGTTCCTTGTTTTCACCCAATCCCTATGGTATCCCCTCTGCCTTAGCAGTCTCTTCTGTTTTAATCTTTACTATTCTGCTTTTGAGACTATGTATTGCTGGGGACTTATCCAATGGTATTTTCATAAAGCTTGCTGCCCACTGTACTTTGGGACAGATGTTAAAATTTGGCAAGGTAGTAAGAAAACCTGTATACTCCGAGCTGTGTAAGATACACTGCAGAACATTTGAAACATCCACCTCTTGCTTTAATCCAGGAAGCTGGCATTCATGATCTGAGTGCCAGGATAGAAAGCAAGGCATGTGGCATTATGCAGTTTTCATTCCTTGCCTTCTGAGCTCCACAGCATTCATTGAGCCTTGTATGTCCCTAAAGGGAGCAAGAAAGATGGCAAACATTTCTAGATTTAGAAATTTCTGTATCCAGAGAAGACTTTCTAGAAAATCATTTGCCTGCTTATTTTTCTAATCTCTGTGATGGGTACAGGATGGTGGCATGAGCTGGACCCACATCATTAATCTTTATACTAGTCTGGAGGAAAAAAATTGCTACATTAATATGCTAAAATCACTTTGATGTTAGTCATATGTCAGATCCAGAGACATGATTCCAAATGTTAGTGAAATGACCTTTCCACTGACAAATGGCACAACCTTCAACTTTTAATGGTTTTGGGAGGAGCTCATGTCCAGCTAGTAATTTTTCTATATTTGGGAATAGGGAGAAAGTGCATCGTTTCTATCTGGTTTCTCTCTCACATCATATGAACTAGTTAAAGAACACTGAGTTAATCACTAATATAGATTTGTAATGTACATTTTGTGCTCAGATTATGGAATTAGTGTAGTGTATTTTTTTTCTTATTAATGATGATACTTTTGATAGTGATAATAGATATGAGTAACCTTCATAAATTATATTTGGATAACTTTGCATTGAAGTAAAAAGGTTGAAATGCCAGCTTCGAATGTGACCTCTTTACATCAGGTTCCTCAAAATCAACCATTGACATGAATAATCATTGGATCAAGCCTAAAAGTAATTGAGGCATATATTTTAATTATTAATTTTTTTTCACAGTGAATCACCTCTCCCTCTAAGATTTTTTGGGGGCAATACACCTATAGGTCATACCTATTTGTTTCCACATGCAATATTTTTGTTTTTACATTACAGTATGACCTGAGTTACAAGAAATTGTTGATGTTAAAATAAGTCCATAGTGACTAAATATGAGACTTATTTTTCTTTAATTTTAGTGTAATACACAGTTCATTTAATGCTCCATATATGATAACACAAGTATGGGTTTATAGAAGAAATTTCATGTAAGAAATCAAGATAGAATGAAAATTAGTTTGCCTGATGTGTTCTATGTATTAAGCTGCCCCTTGTACTCAGCCCATCTCTCTCGCCTGTTAAAGATAACATTTTTCCAAGTTTCAGTGATGAAAAGAATAAAGGTCTGCAGCATACAGACTTCAGAAACAGGGAACGTTTTGGCATACTTATTAACACACTTTGTTTTGCAGATAATGAGAACATTGCAAGCTGTTTCGGTCTTTTGTCTCAAAATTCCCACCAGAGGCTCTTGTAAGCCACCGTGGCTTTCAGTGACTGATTCCTGTGGAGCCTAAGTCTGATTTAGCTGTTGTTTTCAGCTGTTTCTTGTGCCTGGTGGTGCTTCTTTTGCTATCAGTGGGCACCTCGCCAAAGTTCTGATAAATCCACTGGCTTTAGGTGTCCTTTCCCTTCACTCCCTTCTTAGGGGTTGCAACTTTTATCACCTTCTCATCAAAGAGAGCTGTCATTTTGAAGCACATCACATGATGACATAGGTTAGCTTGCATTGCCCCATCCTCGCTAGAAGTGAAATGGAACTAATGACTGGCATATGGTGGCAGAATGCACAACCACAGCGGATGAAGTGGATCAGACCTTGCTGTCCCTTGAAATTTTCAACAAGCCAATGATCAGCAGTAATTGAGATTTTAAAATGAATGTTCCAGTGTATGTTACAGACTAGAATAGGAACTTTTTTATTCTCAGTATTTATTAGTTGTATCATAAATTTCTTTAAGACTCTTCATTTCTCAATTCTTGCAGCTTTTTTCTAAAAGCCAATGAACAGCAAGAGGCAACAGAGATTATGTATGGAGAATAGATAATCACAGTAGCTATCCTTCAAATCAAAAGAAGACCAGAAAATTACTTGGGCAGGCTTAACAAACAAATGGGAAGTGATGCTGTCTCAGCAGAAGACCTGGTTTGTTGTTTTTGTCTTAATCTTATGTGGTTTAAAACACAGAGTCTTGTAGGCCCATGAGGAAAAAAACTGAGGGTGGGATTGCATAATAGAAAAAGATTTCCCCGTATACCATCCACGTCACACAATGTAGATGGATACAAATGTTTTCAGTCTTGGAGTGTCTTCAATCTGGAGGATCATGAAAGGGCTGCAGGCCACTAATGAGGAAAACCCCAGTTTTGAAGGGGAAATCGCCCTATGTTTACTATAAATTCTAGAATAATAGCTGGGAACCCATAACATATTTGGGAATGCATCACATATTTAGAAATATGTTAGATTATTTTTTTAGAATCCTGAGTGTGGATGTTCAGGAATCTCTGTGTTACCAGGAGGACTCAGCTGCAAAACTGCTGTCTGGCTCTTAGGCTTAGGTGCTTTTGTAACCTGCATCACTTGAAGACTCTCATCTGGAAGAGATCTCTGATCTCTTGAAGGTTGCAATAAGTGGTAATTTGATGAAATACAGACACAGATCTTTGTGACAGCCTGGTGCCTGGTGAGTGCTCTGATCAGAGTTCTTCACAGTCCTGCTCAGTTTCCTTCTGTTTCTGGCACAGTGAATCTTAAATTCTTTTCTGTACAGTGGAACAGCTTCAATGTTAGCAATATAAAAAGGTGGACTATTGGGGTGGAAAAAAAAAAAGTGGAGAAGTATCTCATTGCTGCTGATAGATTGTTCCCAAACATAATATTTTTTTCTTAGAATTTTAAGAAGATAAGGGAGTGTGAGCATTTTGGAAAGCACGGGAGAATATGAGAGGATGTCTCCTTGCAGCCTGAAGGATTTAAGCATTCTTAAGGATTCTTAAGCATTATAAGGAGATGAAATATAACATGATCCTCAGTCCACAGCATTTCTCATTGGCCAGGCAATTGCCCAGTCAGCCTGTGCAGCCAGATACATGAAATCCAGGTGTCTCACAGCGAATGTAGGTTCCACTCCATGGACTAGCCTAAAAGCAAATGATGTGGCAGTCAGCAGTTAGCATTTAAGTCTCCTTTTGAATTCAGCCCCAAACTAATATAAACCCCCAAACATGTTTCGGTTATTTTTTCCTGTTTCCAGTATCTGCAATAGTGCTGTGTATTCTGATGCCATAAAGCAGTGGCCAAGGAATAAGGAAATATCAGCCTAATAAAGTCATTTGATTTCCAGAGAATTTTCAGAAGCAGTTTTGCATGCATGGTGTAGGTAACGAAGTGTATTCTTCTCTGAGAATGTGCACCGTTGAACTCCTTAGTCACAGAAAGATGAAGTGGTGCTTTTGAACATTGCTTCTGTCACTTTGATCTCAATGTGGGGTCTAGCTCAGTCTCAGATCTGTGTTTTGCTTCTGTGCTCATTTCCCTCTCTGCTTACAAAGTACGATTTGTTTTGTTTTATATAATGATTGTCTCCACTAACAATTATATTATTTAGAAATGTCTTTGTTTTGTGTTTTGTGTGTGTTGCTTTTTTTTTTTTTTTTTTTAATTGGGAAGATATATCTTTGTACGAATCCGTATTTCCTTTATATAGGAAGTTTTTGTTCTGTACAGATGAGGATTCTGGAAAAGCAGAAGTTGTTATTTATACAAAGCCATGTAGTTGGCAGAAGCAAACTTGAAAATCCTAACAATACATACAGTCTTTCTGCCTCTTGCTTTAACAAAACAGTTGAACAGTAGAGATGTGTCCCTTACTAGGATTGTAATAGATATAAGACATACCACCTAATGGTCTAATCACCACACTGTAAAGCAAGCAGGGCACAATATGTAGGAACATGAAAGCATGTCAGTTTTGAATATAAATATGGCATCTAAGCTATAATGTTAGGACAAGGTGCCTGTATTAAAACCATCTGCTACAGACTTTTCACAAAACAAATCTAATTGCTGGTTTCCAGTGCTATTAAAGATTTAGAGAAAGCTGTTATTCCCCAGCTCTATCATACTACATCTCTCTCCAAACTTTGCCTTGCTTTAAGAAAACAACAGTTTACATCTAAGGCTGAAATGAACTCCTTCAAACACACATTGTGATTTACTATGCTCATTGCATAACTAATATTGCAAATTAATGTCACTGTGTTTAACATAGAGTAGATTAATACTGAATTAATTGTATTAATGAGCTCAAGACCAGTAGAAAGACATTTATTTTGTTGTAAGACTGCAAAAGAAAACTGATATTTAGGGAATTGTCTTTGACAAAGGTCAATCAAAGACGATGAGCGTTTGTATTAAGTTTCATGTGCAGATTACCTTTGTGATTTATACAGCTGAAATTGCATGTGGAAAACCACTCAACAGCCCTCAAAGCTAAGCTCTTTAAAAGTACAGCTGGTAAGGAGATCTCTCATCTATTTGTTTGATTCAAGGGTATTTAGGAAATCTTTCCAGCCACAGATTGACAGAAATAACTTGTGCTGGAAGAGAGCTGATGAGAGCACACTGGTCTCACCAATGGACCTCATAGTTAGCAGATGATGTTTCCTGAGCCTTTTAAGAATTGTTTAAAATCTACTTCGTAGTAAGATATTGTAGTGTGGGATTTGTGTTGCCAATTTTTTTTTTATTGTTATAGACCTGCTTATGTTGACAAACTTTACTTTTGAATGTTGGCAGTGCATAGGGGTTGAGGAAAATCCACTTATTTATGTTCTCTTAAAAAGTGCAGTAAAGAATGGGGTTGCTCTGTATGATGCAAAGACAGAGCAAATCCATTTCAGTCAGTACCCTTCATACTCAAAAAGTATTTTTCAAGTATAATCATAGCCTAATAATCCTCAGTATCTGTAATGAAGCAGTGACGTACATGAAAATGCAGTATATGTTGTTTGGGGTGGGCAGTAAAGAGAGAATAGGAGAACAGGAGGGGAGAAGAAGCAGCGATCTCATACTAGAAGTTTGAAATTACTTAGTGGAGACTAAAGCAGTGAGAAAAGGGAAAAATAAACAGCAAACCATCTAAAGATTTTGAAGAGAAATTTTCTGGCTAATAAGGCTGCATTAGGTATACTTTCAAATTTATATTGAGTGACTATATTACTGATGCTAAAGATGGTTTTCGTCTTAAAAAGTTTTCTGATAATCTTATGTGCTGCTTGTAGTCAGATCATTTTTTATACATAAATACTCACAGTGTGTAATTAGCTAGTACCTAGTCCAAAGCCATGCGAATTTTCCAAAGTGAGAGACTCAACCCTCTCAATATACATGGGCATTAGATCAGACTTTTTCTCTAAAGTGGGTAATTCTCTGACCTGTGGTGGTCACATGGCGCTCTGCAGTAAAGCCTATCTAAAGACACACAGTTTGTAATGAGGGGCAACATTTTGTATAAAGCCAGGTAAAATTATTGAGGAGAGGAAGTGAGAAGGATCCAATGTAGGAAATATGTCTCCAAAAGTTTCTATGTGTGTTGGGGCTGGTCTGTTCATTGGGTCTGCTGCTTCTTCCCTCCCCACTCCATCTTCTTTTCTAATCTTACCAGCTCATCTAATAAAAGACAGTCTCTTATCATACAAACTGTCTTTTGTATTCTTAGATCATCTTGGCCTTAATACAGTCAAGATCACCTAATGTTCATCTTGTCAGCAAAACAATATATTGCTTTGCTGAAGCACAGTTGAGGTTTGCCAACGAGGAAGTGCAGAAGTTATTCTCCCTGCCGTAAGTATTTTTGAGATGGAAACTTTCCTGATGTTGTATTGTTCAAAAGAAGATTCTTTTTTTGTGTGTGGTTTTTTTGTTTGTTTGTTTGTTTTCTAGGTCAGAGAGTTTGTTTGTTTGTTTTTTTCTCTTATGTCCATTAGCACGTCACAATCCTTTCAAATAACATAATAGCACTAACAGACAAACATGCTTCTGCCAATTCGTATTAGATTGTGTGACTTCTGAACTCTTTCACTGTTCTCAGCCTTCTTTTAAGCTCACATGAAAGCCACAAGGAAACACCTTCAGTTTTAGTATTTTCATCTCTTGATCTTTGTGGATGCTGTTGATGAGAGAGCTGTTCTTTCTCAGTTGGTGACTGCAGAAAACTGTCATAAGTTAAGACAAAAACTGTTTATGTATTATTTTCATTTCTTGAGCTCCAACACCAATCAGCTTTGAACATCTTATTATAATGAAGTATCATTTAATGCTATCAGGCAGTTTTTTATGTAACATTCTAGCAGTAAAGCAAATACAAGATACCTTCAAGAAGTGCTTCCAATGAGCACACTTTTCTCACTCTATCTGAACCATGTGCCAACAGAAATAATCACTCATGTACAAATGTGTACATATTTAAGTTGCTCCTAATGTTTTAGTGAAGATACCTTTTAGTGAAGGTACCTTAAATTTTATTTCCTTGGGATCTGTAATATCTGTAGATCACGAAAGATCAGAGAGACAATGTGAAGTTAACTGGCCCATGGTCTGGGAAGACAAATCTTCATAGATACCCTTTTAGAAGATAACCAAATCTTTTCTGGCCTTCCTTTAATGATTATTGTGCACATTTATGTTATGTCAGAAGCTCAAATAGAATTATAAAGGACATCTGCAGAGAAATATAATGTTTTTGGCAATGGTACCTGACTATTTTCAGTTGAGAGGACATTAAGGCATTAATGCAGTGAAAGTCATATGCGAATAGGCAGATAGAGCAAGCCAGTGTTGTAGTGTGGTGTGTTCCCCCTGGTTTCCATATAAACAAGTTTTTCAGGATTGGCAACAGGTTTTCATTTTCTTTTCTGTTTTATAGCATGAGGTTTATCTGGCCTCCATCCCCCTCTGTGAAGAGCAGACAAAAATCTCCCCAAGCTCTGACTTACCAGCAGGCCTCCCCAGGCTGTAGTGAGGCCTGCACAGTGCTAGATAAGAAAAGAGTATACTTCAAACAGCTCGGCATTAATCAGCCAGCAAGGCTTCAAGCTCAGTGTTGGAGCAAAGGAACAGAGTTCAGAGGCTCGCTTACATGAAATGAAATTAAACGAGACAGACTCACTTAATTCTTGCTTTTAAAAAGCTCTTGAAGTGCTGTTTTAAACTAGTTACTTTATGATGCCACCGAGTGAGGCGGTTAATCTGGCTCATCGGAGAGGGAAAGCAGCAGACCCTCTGGGATTCTTCTGGAGAATTGCTGTGCTGGCCTTTGAAATAATTTCCTTATATCTTATTCATACCTTTTCAGCATAATGTATTATATAATCTTTAACTAGAATACTCAGGTCCTCCTTTCGTGTTACTGTTAGGGCAGGCCTTGTAAGGAATGTAGATGGTAGCTTAATTGCTCTATGAGGCAACACAGGGTCTTTTACTTTGCACCCAAGAACTACACTTGTGTGATTCAAGGGCAATCTTAGCTTCTGACTTTAAGGGCAATGAAGGAGCTGACAGTGAAACTTCACTTTGTAAGATGCTCTGAATTGTGCTGGGGAAAGACATTGGAGAATTTGAGTGGAGAAAGCTGAGCTGATTCATCTTTATCTCATCTCATTTTACAAATTTCAAAATTTAGGAGGAAGTCAATATGTTCCATGGTATATTCATAATAATACAAGATTTTTAAAAACCACATAGATGGCAAGTAACAAGTAGAGTCTAAAATCTGAACAGAATGTGCCTAAGAAGATCTTGCAGGTATAGAAACTATTCCAAAATGGTTCTGTACTAAGGATCTCTTTCCTAATTAAGTGATTAGCCAATCGGAGCAATCAATTTATGCTAATGATAGGCCTAATAGTGAATTCCCTGTTGGGGTTTAAATCCATGGCTGTAAGCTCAGAAGCATCTGTTCTAATGATTAAACCATTTGCTCTGTATATATCTGATACTAGCTCCATTAGCTAAACCAATGATAACTTAACTGTAGCTCTTTCACCTTAGGCAGAAAGTAAAGCATCTAAGAAAATAAGTCCTATACTGACAAACACTTAACAGGTATATATTTTTGTCATTGTGCTCTTTGAACTATGCTGCAATGAAAAGAGGTCTGCAGCACTTAGAACTGTATCCTTTGCTCCAACAGAAACAAAGGTCACCTAGCAAAACCATGGAGGACTCATGCTGAGCGTTGGAGCCTTTCTGGAACTCATGAGGATACTTGCCACTGATGTATATATTTGCATTTATAAAATAATAGGCTTAAATACAATTAGGGGATTTGTGGAGATAGAAGAAAGGTCAGTAGGATGATGGAGGAGTTCTGTGTGAGTGAGAGGGAAGAGGGCTTTCAATAGGCAATCGACATCAGGTTTTTACAGTCCCTACCTTACGAGATACAGATACCTACCTGTGCAGCACTCCAACAAGCTAAGCAAAAGGAAATAGTTAAGGAGCTTATTTATATGAGGAAACACATAGCAGAGCGTAGCGCACCAGACAACAATGATATGTGGCAGGAAAGGGTGCTAATTTGCTTCCACAGCAATCATCTGATTTGCTTGCATTTCCTGCAGAGGAGAGAAATAAGGATTTTTATTTTCCTTCCCTGTTCTGTTATTTTTCCCCCTCCTTATTTCATGTTTGGTCATCTGTTCTGCAGTGTGCTATTCTCTTCAGTCAAATATAGCAAACCAACTATTGCCAATTCCAGTCTTCTGGGAGATGCTCTTGCATTGGGCAGCTGTCTTTCCAAAGACAGGGGCATCACCTCCCTAAAAACCTCTTACTTTTCTATTCTCAAGGCTGCAAGCTTGAGTTTGTCCCAGAAACCAATCATCCAGTTGTCACTCAGCGTGCTATCACCATATGCTAACTTGATGGGAAGCTGTCTTCAAAGCAAACGTGATTGTCCACTCTACCACTCCATGATTGTGTGGGTGCATATGTGCAACCGTGCAGGTGGTGCCTGTGTGTGTACGCAGGGAAGCAGAGTTAGCATGAAATGATTCAAGCGTCAAACAACAGCGAGAGTTTGCTAGTCACATATGCTGTGTGAAACCTGGCATCATTTAGTGTTTTCCATTTTTACTTACAGAGGATCAGAAGCCCATAGGTCATTTAAAAAAAACCCCACAAAACCACAAATAAAATAAGCGGAGGAGGGAGGTATTGGGGTCAGTCCAGTAATTTTAGACATGAAGTTCGTATAAGTGGAAACACTTATTTATTCACATCTAGTCATTCTCATTTTCAGCAACTGGGATGAGCTACATCTGGAGGCAGAAACATGATAAAGAGTCCCCAGATACTGGTAGTCTTTGAAAGCAGAAACTATTTTAGACCATTTAAATGACTTTTTTTTTTTCCTCAAAGTTGCTAGCTACTAAATCAGCTTATTAGGCATGCTTCAGAACTCCACTGGGAATCAGTATCTTTCTTTTTTTTTAAAGACATAAAGACACAAATCTTTCTTTTTAAAAAATATGTAAACACAAGTGGATAGCAACATATTCCAACAGTTATATTTTGCAATTCCTTTCTGTCACATTGGGGACGCTTAATTCAGTGGCACTACTCACATCAGTGACAATAATGGAAAGAAAGTGTAAAAACACCATTTAGGCTTCTGTTTGGAAACTGAAGGGCAAGTCTCCTAAGGCTCTGTGTGGAAACAGAAATCTTTGCCAGGTTTCTTTTCTCTTGGATTCAGAATCACTCCTTGTATAATCTTTTTTTCCAAAAGACAAGGCCAGTAACAAGCGTTCTTTCTCCATGACTTGAGAAATAAGACAAGAATGTAAAATGATGTCCCCTTTCACCTTATATGAGGTGAATGGGTCAGGACAGATGACTGTTTTTGTGTCTGTATATAGGCGTCTGCCAGCCTGCCTTGGGAACAGCATTCCTGAATGAATTCCCAAAATAGGTACATGGTACATCTTCTCTATGTCATGCTTAGAGCGTAGCAGGAAAAAGACAACACCTCTGTCTCAGAACAGCGCATTTCTTAGCTGTTTTCTTTCCTTCTGAGCTTAGAGTTAACCTTATTGGTATTGCTTGATAGGTCTTCTACTTCTTGAAATTTGCACACTGATATACAAGGAAACAAAATGGTCAAGCTCAGTTTTCTTGTAGGTTGGACAAACTGTATTATTGAAAAGAAATTTACCCCTTTTTTGTTATGTAGTTTCTCCTACCCAAATTTGCTTATATGCATACAGATTCTAGAGCTGTACAGTTCTAGACAGTTGTTGAAGCCAGACTGCCTAATTTTGACAAAAGCACATGGATGCATGGACTAGCATATAGTACACAAGTACCTATGGAGCAGTTGTGTGTGGTTAGTAAGATGCTCACTTGCCATGTATTTGCACAGATTGGTGATTATGATGTGCAAATGGGGTAGCAGAGGATGTAAATGAGAGCTGCATGTATATGCAAGTAACATAGTTCACCCTCCCCTAAATTATGATCCTTGTAAGATGAAGTGCTAGCAATGATCTGAAGTCAATCAGGGACCTTAATACTGATTTTTATGCAGTAGGTGTTCAAATAGTATAATGAAGGCAGTGGCAGAAGACAGAGGGGAAAATTGCTGTTTGTAACTCCTACAATGGTGGTGTAAGATTATAGCCGAGTGAGGAAAATACAGTGAAGCCTCATTGATGACTACTCCATTTCTTAAAAGGATAGCTTCGGCAAGAGTACAAACATCCCAGAGGGAAAAGGGAGAGGCAAGCATAGAGGTGGCCTGGACACCAGGAGAGACTGCTGTGGCTCCGAGTGCACTGTCTGCGTTTGGAAATCTGGTCATCTTTCTGGCAGTGAAATGGAATGTGATTCTTTGCATAGCACCAGGTTGTATACACATACAGAGCTGTAAAAATGCATAGAAATCCTGAATGACAGGAGTTTTGAAAGAAAATTTACAGTGAAAGCAGTGATTTAATTGAACAGAGGTTGAGCAGGTAGGAGCTTTTCTTTTAGTGTGAGCTTCTTTTCTAAACCTCTACTTTGAAAAGGCGTATAGCTGTTGCCTGCCAACTAAATTGGACTGGTGTTTTGATGCCACACATTTTTATGCACCAGTGGAGCAGAAATGAAAGCTATCAATAATAAGCTTGGCCATACAGGTGTACGCCCACTTACATTCTAATCTCTATAAAAACCTATTCCGTACTTCACTGCTGAGAGGTGAAACTCGTGACAGAAAATGTATGAGCCTTCCAGAGCCTGTGCACTACAAACTCACATTTCCTCTTATCAGGGGAGAAATTCTATTTTGTTTTATATTCTAAGAGTGGAGGGGAAAAAAAGAGTCCAAACACTAAACACATTCAGTGTTTCTGTCAGTGGCAGACTTCTGCACTGGAGGACTTTGTGTGACATGAAATCAAAAGCTACTGTTCTCTGGGAGCCCTGCCTGTCGTTCAGTCTGCTTTAATAAAAGAGAAAAGAATGTAAAAAGTAGCAACTTCTGCAACTGTGCAAATGATATACCTCATTGCCAGTAGGCTCGTGGCTGGGATGCGACACATGCACCAAGTCTAGGGTTAGCCAACACTTAGCATGTTTTTTTAGGTGTGTTATATACACTAGAAACGTATGGCCTTTGTAGTTTACTGCTTTCCAAAGGGACTAGCTTGTACTCTTCCAGAATTAAATGAAAACATATGAAAAACACCACAAAAGAACTAGAATCTGATTGACACAGATGTTCTACAGGGCGTATGAAATGCACCTTCCTTCCATAAATCACTAGAGTTTTAATCTACTGAACTTTCCTCCTAAAGAAATATGTATTTGCCAATGTGATTACTGTGCTTTTTAGTGGTTATTGTATTATTAATTACATGAAGCAGACTTGAAGTACCTCATGCATATTATTTTCATGTGTTTAATGTTGTCATATATGGCCTTTGGAGGGCAAGTGAAGTGCTCCCAGCTTCCCAGTGGAACCTTTTCTTTCAGTAGTATTTCTGGGCCTAAAATGATACTAGATGTCAGACTTCAAAATGATAAAATTATGTATAAAGGTAAACACAGAGAGGGATATAGTTGTAATTTGAGGGGTATGTGAGCTATGATTATTGATAAAATTTCACATACTTTCAATACTTTTCTAAAAATATGTAGAAATAGGAGCCTCAGTTATAGCTTCTTGCCTTCAGTTTCCCAAAAGAAGATTTTTTCCCTTTTAAAGGGTGTAAGAACACAAAATAGTTTTTATTATGAGGGCAACAGTTAGTTTAAGAGGTTATTTTAAATTCCTGTATTGTCCCTACCCTAGGGATTATTTGTAGAGGGGGGAGAAAGGGGCTCTGTGTATGAGTACATGTCCATGCATGTGTATGAACACTTGTAAGTGTACTTGCACATACACACAGTTAGTTGGCCCATCACAGATTTGTCCAGCTATTACACAGTATCTCTGTAACTTGAGGTTTAAATGAATAATTACCTGATTGAATGAGGCCTTTTGACTGGGTGTGTTTGATATTTAAATGTTTTGGGTTTTTTTGTAAGTAATAAGATTCAAATGACTTTGGCAAATTATCTTGTTAAATTACATGACACTCAAGCTGGCAAGCAGTTTTATCACCTGCAAGCAACTATTAGTCCAGCACATGCTCACATTCATGGTATGCATTCACCGTGGAGCTTGTTCTAGTTAAGATCCTATTTGCTGAATTACTTTGCAGCAAATTATAAACATCACTATGATTACAGGGACCAAACGTCTCCCTATTAATTTCTGCAGAGCAGAATTCTGAGCGTCAAAGCTACCATTCCAATTACATTGAAATTGGGTTACTGCACTGTATTGACAAGCAGCGCTATGAATAGCACAGGTGTGAATACTTGCTCTCATGGGGTAGGTCAAACACAGCAGAAAAGGAGTCTCCACAGATCACACGTAGGCTAACTGGAGAGACTTGTAATTTAAGCTAGTTTCTAAGTAAATGAAATCAGACAAACGGTGAGGTGGATTTCACAACTCTTTAGGATGCGTCTCTTTCATAATTTGCTGCATGTATGTAAACACCTCTGAAAATGCCTTTGCTGATCTAAGAGGCAAACTCTGCGGAGGCAGACGTGCATGCAGTCCCATCAGAAATGACGGCGGTTGCAAGAGTGGCATCCAAGGGCTGAATTTTGCCTGACATGTAAAAACTGACATAATCACACCTGGGATAAAAGTGTTAGGAATACAAAATGCATCACTTCAGTAATAGCTTCTTGCTTTTCCTGCTTCTTTACTATCAGGGTACCTGCTGGAGTGGGAAACTCCTTGGCACAGAGCAGATAAATAATGTTCTCATTTATGAGCTATTTAGAGTGCCTTATTAAGTTACTTTTTTATTCTTTCTTTTTTTTTTTATTTGGGCTATTTTGAACACCACTTGCTGCATTGTAAATTATTGCAGTGACTTTCAGCTTTGTTTGCTAAACGTGTATATAGCAGTTTTTAGCTTAGCCTGATTGGTGTCTTTGGAGTGAAATCTGAGGGAAAAAGTTGAGGTGGTTGTGCCACCCTAGCAGGAGGGCATGGCCAGGGGTATCAGTGTCCCCTATCATCCAGAATGTCAGCAATCTGTGCCAGGCCTTTTGTGGCTCCTTTTTCAGAAAATGTCCAGTTAATACAAACAAAGAGATTAGGAAAATCTGATGTCAGCAATAGCGTTTCTGCCAAACCTTGTTCATTCCTTTCATCCTAAAATGAGAAACTTTTTTGTTAACACATCCACCCAAACTTCTGGTGTTAGCTAGTCATAGCCCATCCCTGTATCACTTACCCCTTTGTTTCTGAATTTATTGTAATCTCCAATTTTAAATATTTTTCATTTCCAGATCTTTAATTAGGGAGCTGCTTACTGCAGCTCTACAGTTAGGGAGCTCTATATTGTCTGAGTAGGAATGCAGGGGAAAAATGTGGAAGGGATATTTCTTAACTTTGTCAGTCTGCATTGCTATATGTTTGTTTTATTTTTATTAAATTGTAATTTTGAGAATAGTAGTTTTTCTTTTTTCCTGTAAGTCAGGAAGTATGATAATTTTCAGAAGAGCATTTGAAGTGAAACAGATTGTAACAAATCAATATAGTAACTGTTAACTTCTGGTTTTAATCATCACTAAAATGCCAGAAAGGTTAAAAAAACCCTCAAGCCCTGATACAAGAAAGCACAGATATGCAGCAAATGAGTGTTAACATGTTTCTATTTTGTGTTAGATCAGTTACTGTACAGAATTGGTGTTTTAACTCCCGTTTGTACTTCTGCTGATAAGTGAAATACCTTAGATCGAGCATTTTGCGTGTGGCAGCTGCCTTCAAGGACAAACACAAAGGCTTGCCGTAGGACTCAGCGTGTTGATGTAATGCTGCAAAAAACATCAGGAAATTGTGAAGAAATAAATAACTCAAGCCCCGTCATTATGATCGTTAATGGCTTTAGGGACGGCACCAAAGCAGACAATATGGTCAGAATGAAGTCTCCATCTGTGTCTGTGCTGTCAAGGGAAATAGTTTTACATCATTTCTTATCTCTCTTTTGGTCCCTGTGACAAGTAGCCCATGAGGTGTTCAGACCCTGCACTGAACTGACTAATGAAAGATGATAGGATGGGAATTGATAAGTGAATTTAGCTTGACTGTAAACCCTGCAACATCGGATGGCAACTCCTCCTCTTATCCCTTTTACAATCTTTCTTTTAGTATGGTGCCCCTGAAAACCTTCCCGCATAACTCTGAAATGTCGTTTTCACAGTGACTCAGAAGTGATCAGAAAGGCAAGCAAAATGACATAGAGAGCAGGGCTAAATTAATGGGCTGTCAAAAAAGTATTCTCACTTGGAAGGATTTCAGGCTTCTCTCAGATCTGATGCTAACCCAGAAAAAATCTTGACAAAAATGAGTTCTATTAATTTTCAATATAAAAGTTAGAGTTTATTGAAAGTTTTGCAATATACTTTTGGCTCATAATTAGACTATTTTTGTTTATTCACCATTTTGGTGATGGGCAAACCCTAATACAGTTCTGACGCCTGATCCCAGAGAGAGGTCAAGAGGGTTACTCATGTGAGTGAAGTCATATATATGCTTAAATGTGAGCACAGTGGGAGCCACAGTTTAATGATCTGGTTCAGTCTGAGTAAGACCTTTGAATGCTTATTTGAAATAGTCTGAGCTGCCTGCAAAAAAAGCACAGCAAATTAAACAAACCTCCCTTGACAAGCAGCCACTGCCTCCCAAAATCAACAGGCATGTGTTGCAAGGTTGCTAATATATCTTGGTGAAAATCACCACATTAAAAGTATTTTGTAGGTAAGTTATAACTGTTTCAGGCCCCAGTTACAAACAGAAAAGCAAAAATCTCACCAAAAAAAGAAGACAAAACAACTTGTTAAAATTAGGTTTATTTAAAAAAACCCAAACTTTCAGACTGACTAACTTGGTTAATTTTGTGCCAATCTCTCTTTTGTGGCTTGGGAATATAATTCATAATTGTTCCATTTATCAAGACCACACTTATGAGTATGTAAATGTAGTAAAATCTGATCCTGTTTTTGAACTGACTTGACTGTGCCAAGAAATGATGGCTTAATCCTTCCTCTTCTACTTCCAGTTTTTCATCCGCCAGTATGCCCAAGTCCTTCTCAGCAGGGCTGCTCTCAATCCCTTCATCCCCCAGCCTGTATTGTATTGATACTGGGTTGCCCTGACCCAGGTGCAGGACCCTGCACTTGGCCTTGTTGAACCTCATGAGGTTCACACGGGTCCATTCCTCGAGCTTGTCCAGTTCCCTCTGGATGGCATCCCATCCCTCAGGTGTATCAACCGCACAACTCAGGTTGGTGTTGTCTGCAAACTTGCTGAGGGTGCACTCGATCCCACTGTCATCCCATTCATGTTGTTGATGAAGATATTAAAGAGTGTTGGTCCCAGTATGATAAATAATGTTCTCATTTATGAGCTATTTAGAGTGCCTTATTAAGTTACTTTTTTATTCTTTCTTTTTTTTTTTATTTGGGCTATTTTGAACACCACTTGCTGCATTGTAAATTATTGCAGTGACTTTCAGCTTTGTTTGCTAAATGTGTATATAGCAGTTTTTAGCTTAGCCTGGTTGGTGTCTTTGGAGTGAAATCTGAGGGAAAAAGTTGAGGTGGTTGTGCCACCCTAGCAGGAGGGCATGGCCAGGGGTATCAGTGTCCCCTATCATCCAGAATGTCAGCAATCTGTGCCAGGCCTTTTGTGGCTCCTTTTTCAGAAAATGTCCAGTTAATACAAACAAAGAAATTAGGAAAATCTTACTCCTGTAGCTGGAGTAAGAAGGCTTCATCAAAAGGCTCCCGTTGATCGGGTGGCCTGTGGTAGTCACCAACCACAAGGATCCCTCTGTTGCCTCAGTCTCTGATTCTTACCCATAAACTTTTCAACCTGCTCATGGCTGTTCTTCAGAGACAGCACTTCACACTCTATCCATTCCTTGATGTTAATTAGGAAAATCTTACTCCTGTAGCTGGAGTAAGAAGGCTTCATCAAAAGGCTCCCGTTGATCGGGTGGCCTGTGGTAGTCACCAACCACAAGGATCCCTCTGTTGCCTCAGTCTCTGATTCTTACCCATAAACTTTTCAACCTGCTCATGGCTGTTCTTCAGAGACAGCACTTCACACTCTATCCATTCCTTGATGTTGAGGGCAACGCCTGTCCTTCCTTCCTCACCTGTCCCTTCTGAACAGCCTGTAGCCATTGATAGTTGTACCCCATTCATGGGATTTGTCCCACCCCGTTTCAGTAATGGCCACAAGATTGTAGTTTTCTAGCAGCACAGTGGCTTCCAACTCCTCCTGTTTGTTGCCCATGCTGCGTACAGCTTGCCTCCATTTGGTCATTCCCTTTAAGCTACCACCTTCAGCCTGGCAGGGGGAGGATACAGGCCCCCTTTGATCTTGGTTTTTTTCATGGTTCCATGAGTCCATCTCTTTCTCAGACTCCCTGATTCTCCTTAACTTTCTGTTGCTTCTTGTAGTTCTGCCACCAGGCTGAGCAGATCATCCACCTGGTCACACCTCACACAACTGTTCTCACTATTGCCATCCATTACCAGTGAGAGGCTCTGGCACTCTCTGCAGCCTGAGGCCTGGATGGCTGCATGTTTCCATAGGAGTTCAATCTGGGTTGCCACATCCATTCTGGCAGGCATGGCTTTCTGCTAAGCTAAGCTCCTTCTGAGAGAGTGGTGACCACCAATTGAACTCACGTCTTGACCTGGTAGGGCGATTATGCCCTTCCCTGCATGTCCTCTGCACAAACTGCCATGCCACACCCTGTCTGATGTGCCACAATATTTGCCTGCTCTGTTCATAGTTCTGAGAGTCGTTCACACTCCCCAGTCTGTTTTTCATAGGTGTGGCAGTGGGCCACCATCGCTCTGGCAATGTCCAGACCTTCTCCATGTCTCCTGTGAGAGCTGCTGGCTCCAGGTGGGTCTCTCTGCTGCCCTCGCATCTCCCTGCCTCAGGAAACCCCCCGTGCGCCGCAATGTGCCGCTTCACTGCGGGTTGGGCTGGCTCTGGAGCAGCTCTCCTCAGTGACTAACTGCTAGTTCAAATGGAATCCTTCAAATTCACAGAGGTTTTTCCCTTTTTTGGGGGTGGGGAGTATTGAGGATGTATGCATATGTTCTGAATTCCTGGACTAGGGCCTGTGAGAAGTTATTAGTTCTCTAGACATGAAAATCAGCTTCCCCCCTTGACTCCACGAATAGACTGAGGGTGTAGGAGTTTATGGTCTCCTGAACCTTGTATTTTTGGAAGAATGAGTCAGTCTTCCTACAGATGTCAAAACAATTAGCTATGAGGGGATTACAGTAAGTTTGCTGGATAATAAAGACTATATGTTTCATACAAGCATGGAGAATTAGTTTGCACACTTACATATATGGTTTGACTGACCACAACCATGCACTGAAATAATTAAGGAATATGGGTAGAGGTTAGTCCTATCTCTGAAATGAATCAGGCTGTAACAGCTGAGTCTGTTAAGTTCTATTCAAAAAAAGCAATGCTTAAGTCAGACCTGGCAAATCTAAACCAACCTCTTTGTGTTGCTTCTAGCTCATCTTTTGCAACATGTTTGATTGTGAGCTTCCTTCCAGAATGGCGTTCTGAAGGCAGCAAATAATGAATCATCCAAACATGGAAGTTTTCAGCCAAATTAGGACACCATCACCACAACTACAAAACTGCCAACTTCCGCTAGAAAGAACAGATTCTATCCTTGCAAGTTCGAGCTGCTGAAATAAGCAGTTGTGCACCTGCTTGTATTGCTTTCCTGTCTTCATGCTTTGCCATTCTGTACTGACTTTTAGTATAAGCCATTGTAAGTTTAATTTCTCTAGTTTTATATTGACTTGGATCCACATCTCAGAACTGGATGATGGAGCTCTACACAGGTGCAGTGCAGCGCTTCTAGGAAGGTGCAATGAAACCCATCTGTGTCTTCCAAACTCTAGCCATACTACCCACTCATACTCTTATACAATCTGCTGAGACTGCTGGAGAAAGATATATAAACCATGCACAGCTTCTGTCGAAACTTTCCTCATCTGAGAGTTCAGGCACAGGCTCAGTGAAGAGGCCTGGATGATACACCTGAACATCTCTACAGTCACCTCCATCATACTGACCGTTTCCAGTACTGGTAATAGGGCTGAAATTATTCTGAGGCCTCCACAAACTTGTCTGTGTAGAGTGAGCAGGGTTGAAAAGCCACTTGCTTTCTTTCCAGATGTCCAGAAATTTCAGCCAAGACTTCCAGGACCTGAATCTCCTGATTATGCATAGTTATATACTTTCTTGGTTTAATAGCTCCTTTTGAAGCCTTTAGGTGTTCTGTTTTGTCTTCCTATGCATATATTTATTTATGATGGAGTCACCATCACTGGAAATGTTCAAAAAATTTGTAGACATGGCACTTTGGGACATGGTTTAGTGGGCATGGTGATGTTGGGTTGATGGTTGGACTCGATGATCTTAAAGGTCTTTTCCCATCTTAATGATTCTGTGATTCTGTGATTAACATTTGTAGAATCAGGTTTTAAATATTAGATGTAAGACCATAGATGCTAATGTTTATTTTGATCAAAACAAAAATTGCCCCAGTCTTAACCTTGAAAGCAGTAGAAATTCAGGGATCTTCATGTTATGAAACAGCACCGCAAAGCTGTCTTGATTTTTTTTAATTATAAAAACATACTTATAAATAATCAATATGTAACCTAGATAAAGATTCCTGTAGTGTATATTTCAGTTTATGAACAAGATAACCTACTCCTACTTTGAAAAAATTTCCACTTAACTGTACTGTTCTGGTTATTTAAAAAATACCAGGCCAGACAATGACAAACAAACTCAGTGTAAGATATGCATATACATTAAGTATAGCCTATATGCATTTTTTAGTAACTCTGTGTTGGTGGGAATATTTTTTTGTGTTTTTGGACAGTAAAATCAACAATATTTTTAGATAGACAACAAAAGGAAAAAAAATTTGCATAGTTATGTTAGAATTGATTAACACAGAAGACTAAGTTGAGATTGAAAGCCCTGCTGGGGAAAACAAAATAAAACAAAACAGAAACCAAAGGAGGTTTTGCTTGTGATGAAAAAAATATCTTTAAAAGATACCAGAAAAAAAGAAGGGATCTGAGTGCATTTCATGGCTTATGTTTTTCTGACAGAAAACAGAATGGTCCTGTTGTAGGTTTGTCAAAATAAATATAGAGATATCATTTTATCTTCTGCTGTGTAATATTGGTCTAGTGCTTCCTTAAAAAGACATTTTCTTTTGCTGGACATGCAAGTAGAAACACAGTCGCCACTTATTATACTTTTTAAAGAAAAAAACTCTTGGTGAGATACTGTTTTCTGTATCTTTTTGGTATCTGTGAAAGACATTAAAGATGTCCTCAAACTTATAAAGCCTTTGGGCACTGAAATATGATATAATTAATTTTAATTCTCTGACACAATACAGAAGTAAAACAGCTTTAAGGGAATGGTTAGCAAATCTTAAACTCACAGCTTGCATTGGTTTATAACTTCGCACTGAACTCTGATTTTTAAATTTTTGTTTTCAGTGACATGCTTAAATTTGATCTGGTTTCCAACATCTATTATTTAACTTTGATAAACAAAAATAAAAAGCCCTGCCAAAAAATGCCTCACATATATCTTGGCTTCCTGATTCCTGTAATGTATTCATCTGGAAAGCCAACTTCTCCCAAGGTCATGGATTTGAAAACAAACCAAAATATTAAAAAAACAAAACAAAACAAAAAACCCCAACAAAAGCAGCAAGCACCAAACAATAGCTGGCCCAGGTTTGCTTTTACTGCGTTACACAGTAAGTCATGTATGGGCTTTATTTGTTTTAAATTTCGTGCCTAACAATTTCTTAGCCAAACAACCTTGACAGAGTCCCTTTAAGTTATTCATAGCAACACGCAGAGACATCACAGTGAATTTATTTACATCTCTAAGTATTTCAGGGGCCTACAGCTTCACAAAATCTTCTTGTGCTGAACTTCAGAATAAGCCTTGCTGTCTTTTTGGATTGATTGATTGATGGGCTTCTGTGCCCAGTTACTCTTCTGACAATCTGTGCTCTCAGGAGCTTAGTCTGAGTAAATAACCAGGTCAGTGAAGTGAGAAGTATGTGGCTTTGTAGTATGTTTTGTGCAAGCAGGCTATTGTTTCACCACAACTTTACCTAGAATATATCAGATGGGCAGTCGTTGGGACTGGACATTACTTAACCTTGCATACTCTATAATATAATATATAATGTCAGAACAGTTTCTGACAGCTTTGAAATGAACTTGTGCTAACCAAGCTATTAAATGATAGTTAATACAAGATTATGATAAATAATTTGAATTCATGAACTCATCAGACATTATTTAGATGTAAGTTTTTTCATTAGCATTTATATTTGCCAAGCATCTCCTTTTGCTTTTCATGTGTACTACAGACAGGTTCCATTTCTTTTTGTAAGTGTCAGCAATCATTGGTATCATGGTTAGTACTAATCTTGGAGTTATAATGACTCTTTCCATCTTTAGGTCCTCTATGAGTGGTCTGGAATCTTGGACTAGGTTGATCTGTGAGCTCCTTTTAGGCATTGCTATAAAAATGTAAAAGTCCTGCTGTGCTAAATTAAAAAAGAAGCATCAGTATGTCTTATGTACAACTAATGACATTTTCTTTTAAATTTGGAGAAAGATATAGCAAGGCTAGTCCAGATCCTCAGCTGATAATTTACATTTATTAAAGTTCTGGCATAGGGGGTTTGCCTATGGAATTATGATTGCATTTATTCTTTAGTTAATACATACGGTTTAAATTAGGTACTTCAATCATTGCACCGTGTTTCAGTAATGAACATCATCATTGATAACTATGAATTACAGCTCCAGATAAAAGATAGGCCCATTCATATCCTTCTTCAGGCTTTATTAAACTTTTCTGACATTTAGAAAATGCAGTTTGCTTTCCTACTGTTATGCATTAGAGTTTTAGGAGAACTCAAATGGGATATATTTGCACTGTGTGTAATCATGGTTTGGGGAGCAATATATTCAGGGAATCCATTTACAAGTAAGTAATTCTTCTGAATGGTATCCTTCAAACGAGGGTGTGCCTGCACTGTGTATGTCGAAGATCCAGCCTCGCCTTTTCTTCTTGTCATTGCCAGAATTACTCTTGTGCTCTTTTCCTGCAGCATGCAGCATGCTGAGTTTTCATTGACATTTGCCTTCTCTGCTCAGAGCCTATTCTGTTTCAGTGGGGTGCCCGCATAGTGTCGTCAAGCACTTTGGGAGATAGGATGCTATGGAAATATAAAAAAGTAGGGGAATTTCTAAGCACTTGACCCATTGCCTGGGGTGTGCAGAGGGACTCTAATACTGGCTAAGGCAAGCAACTGGGGACCCCTGTGGCATGGAAGATGCAGTTTAAAGTTGATTATCACTGATAAAGGAGAATAACTGAAGTTAAAACTTAACTTGCTGAACTTTTGCATTTTCTTGTGGCCAAAATGCTTTTTGAGGAGTGCTATGAGCACAACTGGAAAGATCCTAGGGGTTACTTTAGGTTGCTTCAAGGCTCCCACCTGATCACAAGGTTAAGAAATTACAAGATCACCTGTATTCTCTGTCCTTTTTTGAACCAGAGGATCTGTATCCATGAAAAGATTGTTATGTGAAGACTCGCCAGTTAAACCATTTACTCACACAAAAGAGAACTGGATGAATCTTGAGAAGTCATCTAGTTTACTGCCTCTGCCTTAGAATAAGGTCAGATGCTTGTCCTACATTTTATTTAAAATACATGATAATTGAGGTTCTCTATCTTTCGCAGATCAGCTGTTCTATTGGTTCACTGTCCTTGCCTATAGAAAGCTTTCCTGGAAATGCACTTGTATCTTCTGTTCTGCAATTTAAGCCCACTTTTGTACCCTGTTCTGTCCCTTACTGGTATCAAGAACAATCCATTCCTTTTTGGTTTTTTGTACCGCTCCTTTACAGTTTATTACCATTCTTCGTTTCAGGTTTTGTTTTTCTGGACTAAAAACCAGTTCTTTCAGCGCTTCCTTGTGGGTTCATATTTTCCAGGTCTTGGAATATTTTATTTGCTTTTCTCTAGGCCACCCTCCATGCATGTGCATCTTGTAGAGCATGCCCAAAGCAAGGCACTGTGCTTAAATTTAGCAACGGATGGTGGAATAAGTAATTTGAAGTTCCTTGCAGCTGTTTGCATTCGCACAGCCAGTGATGGTGTTTGTCTCACACCATGGCCTGAAAGTGTTGCTTTAGGTACAATTTTGTACTGCACTATACGGCTGCCTCATTGCTTGTACCCCTCAGCTGATAATTTCTGCCCAATGGTATCTTTAAATGGTCCTATTTGAACTGAATTCTGTTTTTTCCCAACCCATTTTTCTAGTTTCTCAGCAATGCAAATCCTGTCCTCCAGTATGCGTGTTGTCATTTAATGTGGTGCTATGTGCAAGCTCAATATTCCACCGTTGTGTTATTTAAAAAGAAGATGGGAAAAAAACCCTTTGAATTTGGCAGCAATAGGTTGAACAGGTGAGGCTGACTGTTGAACACCAGCGGTAGCTCAACCTGCCAGTCTATTTAAACAACTGAGTAAATCAGCTGCTGCTGAGCTTGGGGAGAAGGGAAGCAGCCAAGTGTACAAGCCCAGTCTGCTGTTGCAACTTCAGTCTGATGGTATAGAAAATAAAATATAAAAAAGAAGGCAAGGAGATATTTATGGCTTTCGGTTAAAATCAAAGTGGTTACCAATTTAATCTTACTAGGGTGATAATAATGAAAATAAATAATATTTTGCATTCATTTGGACATGAAATTAATTACCTACCTGAAAAGTACAAGATAGAAGAGGGTTGGTAGAGAGATGCTGAACTGTAAGGATATAGAAAAAATTACAGTTGAAGTAAATTTTACTTACGGAAAAGAAATGATTGGGGTACTATATTTTTAAGGCAATGGACTTAGTTATAACTTCAGTTCACTTGTTAATTAAAATGCCTTTGAGAAAACTTCATATTATCACAGTTTGACATGTCTATTATTTTCTAGTTTCTCTGGCATTTCTCTGTATTTACGTTAGGAAAGGTATCTGCTGATATTTTCTTTGTTCACTATAGGGACAATAAATACTGCAATTTGTCAAATAACAAAAACACCTATTAGTGAAGATGTGGTTGCTAATATACAAATCAACAGACATTATTAACAGTGAATTATGGAATAAATAGTAATTTTGAAAAGCTGCTCCTACTCATTAGAATTGAAATGATCTTGTGCTTGTCTCATGAAGCATATGCAACATTTTCTATGGGGTTTTGCCATATGCCCTCAGTGAGGGGCATCACTTAGTTGTTCTGGCCAAACTCTGACCCATTTTTCTCCTGCTCTCTACCAGCACTCCTACTCCATCCCATCGGAGGAGGAGGGGAGGAACCCTATGGCAGCACTGGCTGCTTGACATGCTGGCATGTCCATGCAGCCCAGGCGGTGCTGAACCTTTCCCATGTAAAAACAGGCTGCACTGTTGCAGACCGGTGGTTTGTTCAATCCAGTAAGCAGTCTCTAACAGTGGCCATAAGCAGGCATCAAGGGAAAAGTAATGAGGGCAATCATGTACATTTTTGTGATTCTCTCCAAATCTCCAGCTGTGTTCAGCTCAGAAATTTTCTGACTCTGTTATTGCTTAATTAGTAGTCTGCTCTGGATCTTTCTTCTCATTACTTCTGCAGTCTTCTGAGCTCTATGAATTACACGCATACCATCCTTTGTCATAGAAATCTACTACTTGATGCATGGAACAACCTCCTTCTGTTTGAGTCTGGTTCCTCCTGTCTTAATGGACAGCCAGTATTTTATCCAAAACTTCATAGATTTCTATGTCCCTGTAACCTCAGCTTCTTTCCTGACAAGACAGTCCTCGTTCATATCTTGTATAGAAGCTGTTCATTACATCTGACAATAGCTTTAGAATTTGAGTAGAGCGTATCACCTGGATGGGTCTTGTTCATATAGTCATAAATCTGTTCAAATAACTGTCAAGAGGTTTGTAAGGTGGGATTTCTGTTTAGAGAAGCCTTCCCAAGCTTACTGTATTTATCAAATGTCCAAAAATCTGTAACAGAAACTAAACAGCCAACTAAAACTATGTAGTAGCTGAATATCTATTATAAATAGCCTCTACCTGTTTGCCTTATATACTTGCCAGACTTGCAGTCCAGTAGCTCCTCATATTCTTCCACACTACCCTAAAAAACTATTTGGAGACACGTTTGACATCTTCCAGTCTTCATGAACCAAAAAAGTTGGCCCCATACATGCTTCAATGGAGGTTCTCTAGTGGAGGTTTGCTCAGGAGGTACTAGAAGGAGGGACAGACACTGCATTGGAGGACAGTCATTGACCCATAAAATTTTTTACCTCTGCTTAGTGTCCCCTACAATATATATATGTGACATCTGCCTTGAGTACATGGAGATCACTGAAGTATCCCCAAGCAGTTGCATTTTCTGCCCTCACACTTGGTCCTTCACTGGGGTCATCATCTGGGTTAGTTAGTAACACAAACCTTTTATTATAATCTTTTTTTTAGGCCTGTAGTTTAAATCTATACATATTCTAAAGTATTTCTTGAGATGGTTATCTTATTGATGAGGCTTACTTCTAGATTGTAATTTTTCTGTCACTGGTTTTCTCTTACGTTTAGTAAATCAGTGTCTTCATTTAGAGATAGACATTCAACTTCCTCCATTTTATTTTTAGCCTTATAGCATTTGTGTAGATGTGTTTACCTCTCTGTTGATTCTTTGCCTGGTTTTCCTTAAGTGTCACTCCATTTGTTTTTTACTTCCTCTTTATTTTCAACTTCTGACCTATCTTAATTTAGGGATGAAGAATTTTTGCATATTCTTTCTTAGAAGTACCATCTCAAATCATATGCTTTTATGCATATGCCAGTCTTTCTTCATTACTCACTTTTAGTTCACTGACACCTTTCCTGGTTTCGATTAAGAGCAGTTCAGTTTCTTTATAGTTTAGTGTACGTATCTTCTCTTTGGAGTCTTTTTTCACCCCCTTTCTGTCCCTAGTGTGCAGATAGCAGGTATGAGGTGAAAAGAAGCCTCGCTACTGTAGAAACCAGGTCATATAAATAAAGGGAAATGCAGTATTAACTGCACAATTTATACAAATTGAGCATAATGAATGTGAAAAATGTGCAGAAGTAATACCATGGGTGTCACAATTTCTGCTAATTCCACAAAATTTATCTCAATCAGGCAAGAACCTTTTTAAAAAAAAGAAGGGAAAGAAAAAAAAAAGCAAACCACAAAGCTTCTGCTTGTGAAACTAGTTATTTCAGCATCTCTTAAGGCATGTACACCCTAATTCAACAAGGTTCTTAAGCTCCTGCTTAATTTAGAAGGACTAGCTGATTTCAAGAATATTCAAATATGCACTTAAAGTTAAATGCATATTTAAGTATTTAGACAAACCAGGATCCTCCTGAAACAAACTAGGTAGAGGAATGAACTTGTAAAAATATTAGATAATATGGTGAAGAAGTTTCTTCAAAATCATCAAAGCAATAACTGTATGTTTAAGTCCTGTAAAGGTCTTAGTAGATATCCCCTTTGACTGAACAACCTGTAGTACATAAATTAATACAAAGAAATTATTAGGGCAAAGAAAAGATATTTTAGCTTATGAATTAGATGATGGAAGAGATATGTAAACTGCTAATTAGTTTATATAGTAACTAATAATGCATAGAGAAGGAATAGACCTACAGAAGGAATTTACCGGGATTGTAAGTCAGTGTAGTGGTAAATAAATCACATACATAATTTAAAAAATAACCAAGTACATTATAACATATACACAATGTGAAAAATATATCAAGTGTTTTATTAATTGTACTTTCCTACAAGGTGTATAAAAATTTATTGTATACTATATTACATATGTTCTCACTGTAAAACCTTGTTTATTCTTACATATTTTATTCTCTGAGGTCCAGCACACACTGTCGTTATTTTGATTATTGTTTTATGTGTCCTACTCCAAACTTAGTGTCATAACGGGTTTAAGTGAATCCAGTGAAATTGATGGGAGTTTTGCCTACATCAGGATTAAGTTAGGAGCTGCCCCACATAATAATCTGAGATAATTTAAATAATCACAATTACAGATCTCTTGTACAGAATCTGAACACAGAATAAAAATTAAATAAATAAAATAAATCAATGCCGGGTTCCTTATTTTACAAGTAATTCTTACATGGCAGAAAACTCACATTAATGGGTACTAATTTTGCATATTTAATAAGCTCTTTGAATCTACAGGTAGATGGGACCATATGTTGATGGCTGTCTTTTCTCACATGAGAATGTTTTCTGGTAATACTACTGGAAAAACATATAGTAAACCAATTTGAGCTTTGCATAAGTCATACAAATGCTTGCATTGGAGCAGAACAAAATACCGTTGTAATAGCATGAAGCCTTAGGAGACTGCTGGAGCTTGCCCTGGTCTTTAATGTGCTCTTGTCACTTAATTTTCTTCCCACCAGAAAGACTTTCCCTTAAAAATACAGAAAGTTGTGTCAACTGTTTCTTTTGTTCTACTGCACATCATTGAATTTTACAATTTTGTCTCCAGAGATAAAACATGACTTCCCACCAAGGCCTGTCTCTCCCTGAAGAGCATATCCTCATAGGTAGGAAGTAAACCCTGGCCTTCAACACGAGGTTGTTCTCTGCTGGCGATTACAGGCAGAAAACTGACCAAAAAAATCTTCTATCATCTTTCTGAGTAGAGAAATACTGAAGTAGCTTGTGCAGTTTGTTTTGCGATCACCTCAATCGTAAGATCAGTAGGCAAGGGAACTTGTTTAAAAAAACCCAACAAACTAACAGGCATACAAAACCCCCAGGCCATTATTTGCTTCAACCACATAACCAAACTCATGGTTCAAAAGCTTCATTGGTAACAAGCAAAGAATGCTGCTGAA
>NW_010528195.1:74344-84399 GCF_000687285.1 Phaethon lepturus
TGGAAAGCAGACAAGTTTGGAATGCTTTCTGAACTCCTCAGTGATTTTGCATCGCTCCTTTTAAAGAACTCTCATGAGGGATACAGTGGCAAGATAGTATAAAGCTCAGAAAACTTCAGATAATGTGCTTTCAACACACTAGATGATACCTGAGGTTTTTTTATTACATACTAGCTGTGTCTATGAAATCTTGAAACTGTTGATATAGCACATTCAAAAGATATCTGTACTTTTTTTTTCTTATGATCTAATGGGTAAAAGGGAGGTATTTAAATTGTAGATTGAAATGAATTGATTTTTTTTTTTTTAGTAACTGTACATTGGTAACACCTTATGAATTTGGGGTATGCATTTAGGTATCTCTTGAACCAGATTATAGGTTGGAGAGTCTGCTTCTGACCTTTTTCACTATAATGTTAACATTGAGAATGAGCCTGGAAAAAAATTTGAAATAATTGTTGTTGTCATTATGGATACATAGTGACAGTGGTTATTGCCATTAGCTGAAAATACACTCCCCTCCTGCAGCAGTTGACTCTAACGCTTATCTGTCGCTGCTTCCATTGGAAGATGGAAAAATATGTCCTTTCATATATTTACCTAAAGAAAGCACAAACTAGATGAATCAAAATACTCGGTGAGTTTTTTTGACTGCTGTCCAGTAATGGGTAAGAGAAACGTAACAGGGAGCAGAGTAAAGCTAGCTGGTGGATGTGTGCATGTGTCTGACTGTCTCTGGGTATGAAATAATATTAAGCGATGTAAGGGAAACCTAAGTACACATAGTATGAAAATTTGGTCATGACAGGTTTGGACGCGAAAATGAATTTACCACTGTCAGGAGGGCATTGCGACTGGCTGGGGACATATCTCTGTGTCTGAGAGTGAGAGGTCACTGCAGTGGGCATGTTTGGAAGATGGATGAATCCGGCTGGTTACAAACTTCAGAGCACCCCTTTGCTTGACTGACATTCATTAGCTATTTGTGCTAATGGTTAGCTCTTACTCATTATCCATCATCACTAAATATTCAAACAGGTGGTCCTTAACAATCATATGCCACATTAGCTGTGTGTGTAGAGCCTCACGGAGTGGATGCTGTGTCATTAGTGCTAGTGGCTGTGGTCTGCACTGGTCTCAGTCACTGAGGCCAAGGATCCAGGCTCCAGTCCTCTGTGATGGGAGCTGAAGCCGAAGAGTGACCTCTTCCCTCCCCATTTTTAAATGCTCACCATTGTTGTTTTATGCTCCTCACCCCCTCCTCAAAAGAAAAAAAAGGAAGTTCCTGTTCTGGCTCCACCACACATCTCTCCTGCCAGTATTACACCTTACTCTTACCTTGCAGATTTTACCACTGTAAGGATCTGGAAGACCCCAGAACTTTAGAGTTCAGTATGGTCACTCCAGTCGAGACTAAAACACAAACGATGTTATATATCGGTTGAAGGCTCCAAGCTTTATTGGCAAAGAAAGGAGTGAGAGAGAGAGATGGAAAGGGAAAAGTTAGTGAAGATAGATTTTAAGCAGGGGATAGCACCACCGTGGACCCGAGCGACATCTCTCAGGGTCCTGTGCGGTTTTCTCTCGGTGGAGGGGAATTCTGCCCAGCCGCGGTGGTCACCGCCATTCATACCCTTCAGTCCCGCCTTTTTTACTCAGGTCGCCTGGGGAAACGGCACGTCTCACACGTTCCTCAGCGCCCACGCGGCCATCGCAAGGTGCCCTGGGTAGCACACGCCTCTGTCCCTTCCCACCACGCACGACTGGCACCGGGTGCGTCGGCAGCGGGAAGCGATCGCTAAAACAGGAGGTGGGTGGAAATGTGTGTTCCACGGGTGGTGTGCGAGGCAACAAGTCCGCACAAGTCTGCCTTAGTCCACCACAACTACTTACACATGTTTTACCACACCCTTTTGTGTAGTTACGCTACAGGTTTCCCTTTAACTCTTTGCAGTTATATATTATTTATATACATGTCTTTATATATAAGAAGCTTAGCTGTGATGCAAAATGCTCATGCATTGTCTCTGGTTATGTTTATAGTAACGTTACAGTGTTACAAAGTGCTTATACAGTAGTAGCTTGTTATGCTGTTTTAGAGTCCTTAATGTCTGGTTTCAAAGCAAGTAAATACTAATTTTATCTTTCTTCGTGTACTTCTACTTTATGATTAGAACAGGACTTTGCTTTGCCTACAAGGGAATTTGTAGTTCAGTATTATAACCCTGAAATGAAACAGTACTATCTATGATTCTATATATTTATATATAGATCTATTTTATGAACAGTTTCACTATTGACCATATCTTTTATTATATTGAATAAAACATATGATTTGAAGTCTATGTTACTGGAGACTTTTTTAAAAAATACAATTCAACTAAAAATCAACATTGGCCAACTTTTGCCTATGTGAGGGAAAAACATGAAATATGGACAAAATACAGTATTCCTGTGCTATATTCTTTATTTTTTGTTTTGGTTTCAAAATCAGAAGTTCAGTCTTCTTTTCGATATAGCAATAACTGGTTTTTTTAGTTAATTACATTAGTTAGTACTTTACTAACTTATTTCAAAATTTCTGCTTGTGGGAAACCAACAGGTAAGTGTGAATTATGATCTCTGATTTCACTGTAGGGTCAGGTCATATAAACAACCACAGTGTGTTATATGCCACCAGAACCCTGCCGAGGTGGAATTATAGGCTCATAACTCAGAGTTTTGTTGTTTTTTTAATCTGATGTTATATATAGATCCAAATCTCATACCCTGTGCAGCACAACCTCCAGCTCCTTCACTGCTCCAACCTCAATCCCATTTCTGCTCCCTTTGCATCACTTCCATGCTTGTATCCCTTTCAGATTATGGCATTGTTGTACAGATGTCAACTCCATTCACTGATCCGTCAGATGCAGAAGGGGCAAGGGGTGAGGTGCAGGAAAAGATCTGTTCAGGTGCCATCCATATCTAGTCACTCATGGACCCATATACTTTCTAGGGGACTTAACAGCCTTTTGCTGAGATTAGAGCAGCAGGACTCTGGGGTTCAGTTTGAAGCTCTGTGTGGTGTGTGCTGCAGCAGTGTTAAGCATTTCTACTACCTCACTCATCCAGATCCTCATTTCCACAGCCCAGCCAAAGGTCGGTCTCCCTTCTCCCCACACTCTCCTTGTCTCTCTCCACTAGACTGGCCTTCTCCTTTTGGTAAGACAATAGCCTTTTTCTCCCCAGGCCTTTCTATGCATTCCTATCACTCCATTCTTCTTCTCTGTACTCCTTTTGGTTATATATTTACCAGCTATTTCCTCTCTTAATACCAGGAGTATAAAAAAAAACCCCAAAATCAATTAAAAGTGGGGCACACTTGGGCAGGCATGATGTGTAGCAGTTTCAGCTTAAATAACCAAGGTTGGAGAAACATCTAAGGAACTAGAAACAAATATATCTGTTCCAATCATAGTAAGAGAGAGAGAGAAGTATGGCTCTGTTACTGTGAGAAATGTAGGAGCAGGGAGAGATGGCTGAGAAAAGTATTTTCCGTGAATAGGACAAGGAAAATTGGAAAAATAAGAATATGGAAAAAAAATACTATGTCAGTGAGAAAATGGACTGATGGGAATAAAAATTTGATACTATATGGGAAAAGAAAGGTGCAGGCTTTCAAATGAATGAGTCTGCATGTACTGAACCTGGCTAAAGCACTCTGTTTCCTTAGAAAGAAATTACTGGAAAGATTGTATGTGAGTACTTGACACCTGAGCAAGGAAATTCAAGAAATGAAGCACTTTCTAGAGTCCTGGAAGAGAGGCTGAAATGTTAAAAAAAAAAGGTTATTCCAGCTTTTCATAAGCTCATCAGTTTTCCCAGCTTCTGGTAGATGTGAACTGACTCCTCCCTGGTTTTAGAGGAGAGTGAGAGCCCAGAGCTTCTATCAACTCTCCAGCAGAAGATGGTGGCAAAACTGGAATTAAAAAAAACCAACCAAACAAACAAACAAAAAAACCCAACCAAACAAAAAAAAAAAAAAAAAGAAAAAAAAAAGAAAAAAAAAACCCTGGACAATACTTGACATGGTGCCCTTGCACCAGCAGGGAGGACCTGATAATCCAAAAGGTCCCTCCTGACTGTAGTTTCTTAAGTTCACTTCTAGAGCCTTAACAATACTTTTAAGAAAATGTATTTACTGGCGAAGGGTACTGAGTAAGCTTTTAACACACTTTAGTTAGCTATCTTAAAAAAAAATAGTTGTCTGTGTTTAAATAGAGAGCATTTTATCCTGTTGTTATTTAACGCTGCCTTTGTGGATCCAGGAAAGGTTATGAAGTTTCTGAGGAAACATCAACATTTTCATTGTTTTTAGGAAACACAGTACATAGAACCACAGAATAGTTTGGGTCAGAAGGGACCTTTAAAGGTCATCTAGTCCAACCACCCTGCAATAAACAGGGACATCTTCAACTAAATCAGGTTGTTCAGAGCCCCGTCCAACCTGACCTTGAAGAATGTTTCCAGGGATGGGGCATCTACCACGTCTCTGGGAAACCTATGCCAGTGTTTCATCACCCTCATTGTGAAAAATTTCTTCCTTATATCTAGTCTGGATCTGCCCTCTTTTAGTTTAAAACCAATACCCCTTGTCCTGTTGCAGCAGGCCCTGCTAAAAAAATCTGTCCCTGTCTTTCTTCTAAGCCCCCCTTAAGTACCAAAAGGCTGCAATAAGGTCACCCTGGAGCCTTCTCTTCTCCAGGCTGGACAACCCCCGTCTCTCAACCTTTCATTATAGGAGAGGTGTTCCATCCCTCTGATCCTTTTTGTGGCCCTCCTCTGGACCCACTCCAACAGGTCCATATCTTTCCTGCGCTGAGGGCTCCAGAGCTGGATGCAGAACTCCAGATGGGGTCTCACCAGAGCGGACTTCCTTCAACCCAACCTGCTGGCCAGACTTCTTTGGATGCAGTGCAGGATATGGTTGGCTTTCTGGCCTGCAAGTGCACATAGCTGGCCCATGTCCAGCTTTTCATCCACCAGTACCCCAAGTCCTTCTCAGCAGAGCTGCTCTCTGCAAAACTGAATTCCTACTTGGACTTTTAGAACATCTTCAGAAATTGATAAGGTTTGAAGTGTAAAACACTTCTGGCCTGTTCTTTTTGAGAAATCTTTTTTGATATTACAGAGAAGGGGAAATACAATTTGTATAGACTGAGGAGAATGCATCTTAATGGAAATAAAGAGTAACCTGATATTCCAGGATGAAAAACAGCCTTTGACATACTGCTCATGAAGTCCAATGATTTATATCCTCAACAGAAATACTCTAAGGAAATATCAAAATATTAAGTAGTTAACACAAAGGCATTCATTTTACTGAAAAATATGTTTTTCTTGTCCTATTGACTCACTGCTAAAAAAAGAACCAATATGTTATCTATAAACAAAGGCAACTCTTCTGATATCACTTACAGCCTGTTACCATGTGCATTAAAGATATTCCTGAGAGTCCACGGACTTTACTGGATTTTAATTCCGGTTTTTACTCACGTGTAAGTCAGAAGTACCTTCCTAAAAATCACTGGTGTTGTGCTAGCATAAAAAGAATGGTAAGATGAACTTGGTTTATGACGGAAGCCAGTCCTGGCTGCCCTAACTTCTCTAACTCTCTTACTTCCACTAAACACTCGGCTAGTGCAGCTGGTGGGATAACCCTATACGGTGAAATTGCACCATAAAAGCATATTTCACCTTTTGAAAATCACACCTAGACTCTCAGTGGCTTTAAAAAAATATTTCACAATCATATGAGTACAGAAGTTGCAAGACCAGCTGTCCCTGAATATCATGGCTGCAGTTATCATGGGCCTGGGAGCTCTCCTAAAATTTAGGCAGAGCTTCCAAACAAGTTCTGTGTTTTCAGAGCTTCTCTATGTAACTATTGGTCTGGCCTCTCTTTCATGGTTGGAGGCAGTGCTGGCAGCTAGGACATGTGTGTATCTTATGCTCAGTGTATACCTTTATACGGGAAATCTGTTGTATTCTGTTACATAGGTATGATGCTTTTTTGTTTATGCATATATATAGAATCATTATAAAAATTTCAAAAGCAATGTCAGAATTAATAAAAATATAAAATAATTACTCATTTACAAGAGGAATGTGGAACAGGATACTATGAGAACTATGCTATATAAAAGATTCTTTTCCATTCCTGAATTCCTGCTGCTGTACAATGCCCACTTTCTGCAGGAATTCCTCCCCCTTTCAGTTAAATGCCTGCAGAAGCAGAGAGATTTAAGTGTTCCTGAATTACCCGGGATGCTTCCTGTAATTACGTGGGGTCTGATTTGTCAGCGCAGAGCATTTTGACAGTACGTTTCTGCCCAGTTGCCTTCCTTCTCTGTGTCTGCCACTACATAGATCACACATCCTCTTTGCTTGATGTTTGCACCATGCACAATGGAATTTTAATCCAGAACAGGGATTCATTTCCCCTGTCACAATATATATAACACTGTTTAATGAATAATACCTTTCTCCAAATAATATCAGAGAATGACCCTTTTTAATATTGCTTTTGTGTAAGAGTTATAGGACTGAAAAAATAAGGTAAGAATTCTTTCCTCAGTTTATTTCACTATGAAGGATAAAGCCTTCTTTTTAAAATGAATTCGTAGGCTTACATTATTATGAAAATGTATCTGAAAATGTTATCTTAAAATGATTACATGAGTGGGTAGTTATTTGGCTGCACCATTTATTCCTGTGCTGCAGTGAGATTTTTCAAGGAAATAATATTTCTGGTCTCTGAAGGTGAATAGGACACTGACAATTTTTAATTTCAGTGATGGCGGCCTTTGCTTCTTTGGGAGTTGTTTGGGAGTTTTGTAAAGGTGGAATTTATTGCTTTATGTAATAGGCTTATCTCTTGTATAAACTATATTGTTCCCAAGGCTTTGCAAGCATATGGTTTTCCAAAAACAATACAAATGTATCGATGGCTTGGAAAAAAGTGTCATGACAAAATACATATACATAGAATTGAAAGCAGAGCAAAAAAATCAGTTCTGTAGTGATTTTAACTGAAACACGGCTTTGATACCCAAATACAAGTTCAGGGTGTCTCTACACTGGCAAGACTGTAGTTTAGGGCAATGTAATGTCCTAGATTCTCCCAACCATTAGAGAAGAGAAGTGCCACCGTGGATATTACTTCACATTTAGATTCTCTGTTGAACTGCAGTTACTTTGTGCTGAGAAAGTGATATAATTCTAAATCTGGCATAGCTGTGTAAAGGCAGACTAACTCTGAGAGCGATCTTCATGCCACAAAACCAAGTCAGATCTTTCATTGGCCTTCCTCTATGCTGTCTTCTTATAGTAGCTGGAAAATTATGCATAACCAATGCTGCCTTCACCCTGTTGGTTACTGGTGGCTTATTAACTTGGAGTAATCCCTGACAATCTGAGGATTGGTGGTCTTGAATGATGTGGACAGGTTTTTTTTGGAAGTGAATGATTTCAGAAGAGTAACAGTACAGGGAAGTCAGGTAAATGTGCAGCTACCGTGCTCTGAACCAGTCCAGTCCATTGTGGCTTATACTCTTACTTTCTGCTGATGGCTCTTCTATTAGACTTTAATCAATTTCAGATTAAGTATTCTGGTTTTCATGACTGAAAACCAAAACGCAATAAAGAAGCTGCTGTGAGTGTCCATCCCATCCCTTATCACTTTCTTTTAAATGAATGACCACTTACGTTTCAGCAGAGGGCTTTGAATAGAGACCTTTTCTAAGAAGGCAAAGGGTATTTTTTAAATATAGAAAGTAAATGAGCTGCCTGCTAGTACAGGCAATATGACTGCTCTGTGCTGTCACCCATGTTTTTTGAAAACCAAATGGGTAAAAAGCCAGCATTATTTAAAACAGCTTCTCAGATGACAATTATTACATACTCAGCAGTGTGTTTGTTAAGAAGAAATTACGTTCAGATTGAACAGAATAAGCATCTTTATCTGATGTGAACAGATAGAAGAAAGGTGGCTGGAAAAAATTGAAGAATTTCTCTTGCAGAAAATGGCTTCTTGATCTCTGAAAACAACAGGCTTCTTGTGAAGTGCAGTCAAGGCTTACAAACACATTGCCGTGGTACACTGAGTTCGAAATCCCAGCTGACATTTTCAAATGGTATTTAGAGTTCTGACAAATCTGATTTATTTGGGTTTCTCTCCAAAGCTGCCATAAAAGAAGTGCTGATTTGGTGACTTATTAGTCACAGCACCTTCAGACAGCTTCTTTTTCTAGTTGTGGAAATTGTTAGCAGACCTATACATTCTTTTTGGTACCATAGTTTAATATTTTTTGTAAAGGTGCTGTTCATATTTGGCTGGACTCTTTTTCTGGTAAAGTCTTCACCAGAATGTATGTCTCCTCAGAAAAATATCCTGTCAAATAATTTAGGTAATTGAGGATAATGCCTTGCAAAATGCTGGTTTGAGTGATTCTGAAGGAACTTACTACAGCTTTGCAATGAAAACCTGACCTTTGTGATTTTATACTTTAAGTAAAATGGAATTGAAATGTATCATTAAGTATTATTGCTGGAACAAAATTTTTAAAAATTCTTTTCAAAAGTAAAATAAAACCATTAATTATGACAAGCATCCTCTCAATAATGAGGCCCTTCTTAACAAACAATTGCACTTAAGGCAGTATTTTAATATAAAATTTCATTCCAGTTGCGATCTTAAGGTCTGACCCGAAGTTTGAGTCACTTGAGTGAAGCTGTAAATGAAAATAGTTTTCCCCAGATGCTTTCATTGATTTCAATTAAATGAAGGACACTTCTTTTTCCTGCTTCACCATACAGATTCTCATTGTTTACTGCAGAATCTTGTGCAATCTGAGCTGGTTCTAGACTTGATTTTAGAAAAAAACTGAAAAGATGTTTTCAAGTGGGGAAATGTGGTGTACTGATTAAAATATAATTCTTTCTTGGCATGGATGGGAATAAGGGACTCTCTGTGCTTTAAGTGCAAACCTTTGTGGGTTTGTGGGTTGTTTCCAAACTTCTTCTTGTAGATAGAATACGTGCCTTTTTTTTTTTTTTTTTTCATTTTCAATCCTAATAGCACAACAGTGAAGTTTGAATTAATTTTTCAGGCAAACAACAGAAGCTACTGGCCATGATCCTAAACATCTCATGAAAAGAGGCTTATACTTTTTCCAGTGTAAACTTAAAATAGCAAGCTCAATTCAGTTCATGTTTTCTCTTCCATTTGTTCCCTAAAGTGGTCTTGCACAATGTTAGACTTCCAAGTTGTATGCAGGGTGAAGCTTCAGATGTATTCTCTACAGAGGATCTTGCTTGATACGGGTAGATCACTTTCTTTTCCTTTCTCACTTGGGTAGCTCTTTACTGCCTACAACAGCTGTAATTCTCTCATTCTTCTGCAGATACTTTCCTATAACGAGATCTAAAGTTACATAAGAAGATTTTTGTCCCTTAATGTATTACTTCCGATGTCATTAATCCATTTCTTAAAGCCATGCAATTCTTCCTGCCTGTTGCTATTCCTTACACTTAGGATGCCTTTTCAATGTTGTGTTTTGTTGTTTGTTTGTGGGTTTTTTAGGGGAGGGGGGGAGGGCAGAGCCCTCTTGTTATCAAGACATTTAATTACCGCAGTCTTTTTTCTTAGACTGAGACCATTACTGAAGCACTAAATGAAATCAGGTTGAAGACTGGTCCTTGAGAGAGTCAACTCTTGTTGCCCTTTTCCTGGCACTACTCACTGTCACAGTCTCTCATTTTTGCCCTTGCTGGAAATTCACCTTAACATTAGAAGGAAAAAAAAGGAATTTCTCTGTCTTGGCCACAATCCTAGGGGACAGCTGTCTCTGCCATAAAACCATCATACAGTTAGTCCTAATATAATGAAATAAATTTAATTTGTTAATGTTTAGCAGTGCCAGTACTCCCAGTTTAGATATGAGACTGATGCATAATGACTTTAGAAATGGCTCACCATTGAGGCTCACAGGGCATCTGCAGGACAACCAAGG
>NW_010528196.1:0-12367 GCF_000687285.1 Phaethon lepturus
TCGCTTTATTGGCAGTGCGGTGTGGACATTTGCACTTCGTTTAACAGGCTTCGGAGCCATCTTTGCGTAACTAAATCGTTTTATGAACTGCGATGCTTGTTAAATGCCTCTGTAACTTGGCTCCTTGCCCCTGCAGTGCACTTTTAATTGTGCTGCAAATGCCATTTTGACTAGGCTTTATATTGGCCGTGGACCTCATGTCAGATTTTCACTGGCGCTTTTCTGTGGAGTCTGATTTGTCTCTCTCTTTCTCTCTCTCCTTTTTTTTTGTTGTTGTTGTTCTGTTTGTTTGTTTACTTTCCAGGTATTAGTTAATATTGGCAACCATTTTGATCTTGCTTCCAGTATATTTGTAGCACCAAGAAAAGGGATATATAGTTTCAGTTTCCACGTGGTCAAGGTCTATAACAGACAAACCATCCAGGTGGGTTGTGATCTAAAGAAGATGCTGTCTTTCCTTTTTTTCAAATGCTCATTTCTAGACACTAAGGTGCATTTATAAAACCAGCAAGTGAATGAGCCTGCAGGTTATTTTAGTTAAAGAGGTTTGTATGCATGACAGAAATCATGCATTGCCTTAGCTTAGTTCAACACTGTGTCTAACCTGCACAAAAGTGTAACGATGTGCACAGGGCAAACAAGTCGTTGAGAGTATTGAGAAAACTCAGATTCTCTCTCTTTGCACTTTTTAGGTAAGTTTAATGCAAAACGGCTACCCAGTGATTTCAGCTTTTGCAGGGGATCAGGACGTCACCAGAGAAGCAGCCAGCAATGGGGTCTTGCTCCACATGGAAAGAGAAGACAAAGTGCATCTCAAACTGGAAAGGGGTAACCTCATGGGAGGGTGGAAATACTCAACCTTTTCTGGCTTCTTAGTCTTTCCACTATAAAAGAAGCTCAAATAGGAGACAGATCCATGAGCCAGAGCAAGGATTCAGTCGTTATCGACACCCTGAACTTGGCAGCACATGACAATATTTCCAGTCACCCCGTCAGACTGTCACAGTAGAAGAATGATAACCTTCTAAACTCCAACATTTGCTTTGAATATTGACAATTCCTCGGGAACCTGCGCTTCTAATTAGTTTTAGACGACAGTGATCTTTAGGAGAAATGAAATTATCGACCTGAGCAATTTGTACCTGTGATTGTAAAGTCAATTTTGGATTTTATTGTTGGGATCATTGACTTTCTTCTTCTTCTTTTTTATTTTTTTCCTCTCTCTCATTTTTTTCTCTTTTTCTTTCACTTTTCTTTGTTGTTGTCCCAATGAGACAAATAACTTGGACCACACAGTTACTTTGTCAAAGGCTTGCTCCAGAGCCAGAAGAATGAAGTGTTCAGCCCAATGAGGTGTTCTTTCCATGCTTTATTTCTTTGTGTTGTATAGCCTTAAGGAAAAAAAAAAAAAAAAGAAAAAAAAAGAAAAAAATAATGGCTTCAGTCTCAGTCCTGTATTTTTTGGGGGGAGGGGGAGTTCTGGACATTACTGTGTCAAGAAGTGCTTTATTCAGTGAAGCAAAATTTGCACGATTGGAACCTTATTTGTTTTGTGTTGTTCGTGTTTTTCATCGACTTTTTCTTTTTCCTGATTTTTGTTTGTGTGTGCTAAAAATGTAAGCTAGATTGATCAATAAGACAAAACAAACACACATATACCCTGTAGCTCTAAGTAAAGCTAACCAGTGAACAATTCTGTCTGCACTTTCCAGCTGATCTTTGTAGACCTATTTAGAGAGAGAGAAAGAGAGAGAAAGAGCGGGGGAGCTACATGATCCTGCAATTACAATCTGGAAATCGGTAAAGGAACTGACATTTCTGAATTGTCCTGACATTTCTAGAAGCAACAATGGCTTTGAATATCTTCTCTGACCATACCCTAAAATATATCCTTTCTTTGCATTACTGAGCGTATTTTGGGTGCTTTTATCTGATATTTATTTGATGTATTTGTCCACTAATGCTTGAATACACATTGTGAAAGCATGGAGAGATGGCAGAGCAAACTCTTCCTCTTCCAAATTAAATAAAACCATCTCCATTTGACCTGTCTGTGAAAAGTATGGGAGGAGTTGCCACTAGCATCTTTGACAGCCTTTGGGAGAGGGGCCTCAGAGGATCTGCAAATGCACCAGAAGTTGCACGGGTGCCATGCATTTATTAGCCGCGTGTGCTCTTCCCAATACAAATGGCCTCAGAGTTCTGGGGGTGGACTGACATCTATACCAGAGGTTAGGAAAAATTATTACCCCAGTCGACAAGAGGCGAAATACCAGGCCAACATCAAATGCTTCCTTTTGCCTCATTTTCAATGAACAGATCTTGTTTCTTCACTTTTTTAATGAAGGTTAGTGTATTAGACAGTGTGCTGAGGAAAATCTTGCTTGTGGAGATCAAGGAGGAATATTTCTATTATTTGATATGACTCTTATTTTCTTTTATTTAAGTTGAAATATTTCATCTTTCTACTAATCCCACAAGTGTGGATGTGTATTAATAATTTATTTTTGTCAAATTTACTCCTCTGCCACAAACAAATATAATGCAAAGGCATTTGCAGCAAATCGGTGGTAGCTATGTTGTATTTCAAAATTATGGTGGACATGTCATTTTCATTGTAAATTTATCATTAAAGAGAAAAAGTAAATTAAAGTCATATATTCTTTAAAAAAATCTTATCTGTGTTGCTTATGATACCTCAGATGACTAAAAAATAAGCTAATCTAATATTTTTGTGTGTTTTCATCATTGATGCTGTTTGTTTGCTTTGGCATTTCAGTTTGCTGGTTACTGAGTGAATGGGTTTCAGGTTTTGTTTTTTAATGGATTGCATTTTCTAGTTCCTCCTTGTGCATTGGCATGACTGCAGTGTTTCTAGTTACAAAATATCACAGGGCTATGTTTAAATACATGAAATAAAACCTGAGTCAGAAGCAACCTTTTCCTATTAAAATACAAAAATAGTTCTGAAAACAGTTGTTTTAATAGTAGATATTGTAAAACTCTTTTTAAATCTAAGTTTTTGTGTTTAAAACTTGATCACATCTCTCAAGAAAATAGACACCGAGGTGGGTTCAAGGTCCCAAGTTTTCAGTTTCTATTACATTTCCTCAGTCTTATTTTGAAATTCTGCCTACCATAATCACTTCCAGTTGTCCTGTTTATCTCAGTTCGCCTGACTTGAATAAGGCAACAACATCTTAGTTCTGGCTCTCTCCTAAGCCAAATGAGACAAGGTTTTCCTTGGACATATTCCTGGAAGTTTCTTAAGCCACTAAAGCTGCAGAATCTAACACGCTTCATGTATTCAAGTTCATTAACTTTGACCATGCTTATTTTATGAAGCTAAATATGTGTATATGATAATCAGTCATCTTCTGAATTTAAAGAAGATGTCTAATATACTGCCTCTCTCCATCTTTTACTTGTGTGTCCTTCATGCTAAGCTGTAGAGCTAGGACTGTTATATAAACGGTTAAATTAAATGGAAACTGGGCAGTAAATTCTTCTTGTACACTAATTACAACTGTGGTGCTTTTTTTTTTTTTTTATGTGCTTTGCAATATTCATTTCCTCTCCCCTTTTACTTCATTTTGTATTTCAGTTTGAGAAGGTGAAAGCTACTTGTCCTTGGAAACAGTAGACACTTTAATATACATATAAGGTGTGCATATCCTGATATAGAGGAGGGGGAATGTACAACAGCAGCAATGTAGGATGCAACAAAAAATACTATGTGAGACCGTTTAAAGGAGCCTCCCAGCACATTAAAAGCAGGCTTATCTAAAATAACTTATATAAATAACTTGATTAGGTAACATTCAGAGTTGGCGTAAATTTAATGTTAAGGGGCACCATGAGAGTTAGTAAGTGTAAAACACATATAGTAGTGAAGCAGGCCAATGGCACAATAATGGCTCTGATTCCCATGGGAGTAATAACACAATATTCCTTCCATCAGCTTTCAAACTTTCTCATAAGCTCCTGTGTAACACGATCATAAGATATCCCTATAAAAACATTGCATGTTTGACTGTTTCCTTTCCGGGGGCCAGTTGTGACCCTCTCGCCTGGGTGTCTTTGGGGACCACTGTTTTAGTGTTCCTTCAGTGTACTTTTGGCAGGGTAAAAACCAGGACCTGTATTAGGAGTGATAAATACTCATCATATACTTTGTTGCCTTTCTTTAGGTTTTTGAGTTTTATATCCATAGTTTGATCTTGCAAAAGCCTGTGTGCCCTCACCTCCCCCCTGAGGCAGTGGGTGGGATGGATGTGCAGTGTCTCTCATTACAGGTCAGCACCTTGCAAGCTGGAGCTGTTTGTTTTGGGTGGGAGAAGGAGAGCAGCAGAGACAGCGAAACTAGGGAGTTGTTTAGAAGTTACATTGTGTTTGTTGGCTGTGACTTTTTTGACTTTTAAAAAGAACGTTTTGTTTTTATTGACCAAATTTGTATCTTGGAATGTGTCAAAGTAGAAGATAGGCCAAAAGGGCTTGTTTACTGATGGAATTATTCAGAAATAGCAGAAAGTAGTTTCATGTCCTTGTAATATAATTCATTTCGGGAATAGGTGGGGTCACAGGTAGCGTTGTTTAAAAATAGCTGTTATAATTAATAGTCTGCTTCAATCCAGGATAACTTTCTGGTGTTAACAACCACTCAAAAATCAGTGTTGCTGATATGCCTCATAATTTTCATAGGTAATGACTTGTTGGCTGAAGTCCATAAACATAACTAGAGAAAAACAGTTAATTCACCTGTTTGTTTTTATTGTTGAAAGGCCAGGGAATTGAGACAATGCATGGTTTCTAGATTTGGAACCACACGCTGTCTTGAACAATCGTTCCAGGATCGTGTTTGATGAGCTGTGTCATGCCCATTTGTAATCACAGTGGTAAATAATGATTTATTGTATAATACTCATTTTCTTAATGGAGCAGATTCTTTAAATTGACTTTTCATCTGTCAGAATGCTCAAAACAGAACCTTATGATTGCTAGCCACCTCTTAACTAGATCACATTAACAGGTTATAAACTCCTGAGAATTATTTATATCCATTGTGTCTGTAGTTAGACACAGACTAGGTGGCTGGCCAGATGACAGGCAAATCTTTTGATCAGCTGCTGATATAATCAAGTATCAGCAAAATTCAAGGGCTCCATAGTAAAATACATATGTCATTTCAACAAAGAGGCTAATCATACTTGTTTTACTTACTTTAGTAAAGTTCATTCCTCTATAGAGGAGCTTATGAAAAACTTTAATAGTATTTGGCCTGAAGTGTAGGGTTTGAATTTTGGTCATGATCTACTATTAGGTTTACTTTAAAAATCGTTGCCAATAAACCAGTGCAAACGTTTAGTTAATACAATTATCATTCTTCAGTGTAAAGGTATTTCAACATTAATCATAATTCTGATAATATAAACAAATTCCTACAAATAAAATTTGAATACATGTTTTAAATCCATTTTCAAAACAGTAACGTTTCCAGTCTTATTCAACATAATCATATAGCTGATCTTTTTTCTTATTAGCCATTATCAATAAAATCCAAAAACCACTATTCGTATTTTATACCATTTAAGTGTAGTCATGAAAATACACTTCACATACCAAGTTTATCTAACATAACACATTCCTTCCTAGGTAAAATCCATTAAATTATTTTGTGAATCCGCTCTGCTCTTCATCAGCGAAATAAAGGTACCTTACTTGCTTAGTCTCTGCAGATCACGTACCACAGATAATATAAATAATGGCCTAGCAAGACATGGAGAAACAATGAGTATTATTATGAATTCTGCATTAAAAAAAGTGAAATCTGCATCAACAGAAATTCAGGTCGTATAGACAAATGCTCCAAAACTCCGAAAATATTAAAGTTAGGTTTTTAAACTCATTTTACTGACTGATACTACTTCCATTGTAATAATGAAGTGTTATTTTTATTATGGGAATCTAAACAAAAAAAATATTTTGTGACATTAGCTGTATTAAAAGACTCTTGTTCAGAATATTGATATAATGACTCAAGAGAAACATACGTTCATCAATTAGTAATTAGTTATTATGTAACAGTCTCATTATACCTGATATATTTCAATTAATTGGAAGTACTTTTTTAAAATGTTTTTATTTTTATGTGTGTGAATATACACACAAGTGCATACATGTACACATGCACATAAAACATACTTTTTAGCTAGGAATGGATGGACAGAGAGTTGGCTTTTTCTTACACAGTTTGGCCTTCCTTTCTCTGAAGCATTACCCCAAGAAATTAATTGTTATTTTATTTATTGTAATTCTAAACCTAAAACTGTTTATCTTTGCTTACATCCAAAAGTATACAGAGTAATAGCAAATTACAGTATACATTTCAGTGCTGAGAGAGTGCTGCCACAGTTTAGATAATATTAGCATAAAGTGAAGCATAGAGTTATTAATAAAAGACTTTCATTGCCTCAAGTTCTGTTGAAAGCTTTTGTGACAAGTGAACGTATAGTGCTGTGTGGGATTTGTTTCAAAACATCGGACAGGGAGCTCTCACAGACTGGAAGTTCAGTTTCTCCTTCTACTGTCACATCCCCACTGGATGGGAAACCTGCGATACATATTACAACTGAAGGAGAAAATATGTCCCTATACTTAGTTGTTTTGCAAGAATAATCCTTGTATGCTGCCTTAATTTTTGTTGTGTGATTGTTTTCTGTATAGAAATGCATTATATTGTGCCGTATCAGAACTAAGAATACAGTGACTTCAGTACAAAAAGGATAAAGGGTTTTCCAACTTTGTATTTGGTTCACTGGGAGAAATAACCTAGCACAGAATTTAAGTTGCTCCTATAGGCTTTTGTGCCCGAGAAAATATGTAAGAAATTATTGAAAAAAGAATCTTTCAAATTCTCTTAAATTATATATTGTTACCAACAGCAGAATTTTCTCATCCCTGTTCATAAAAGTATGGCTGGGAGTACTTCAGGGTGGACTTTAAATGGATATAGCTAGACTCTCTAACAGCTGACTTCTTCCCTATTCTGAATTTTCTGGAGAGCCATGTGTTCTCATTGGACTTTATAATCTCTCTAGATACAACTATCCCTTAACCCTGTCTGTCTTGTAAAACTGGTCTTCCCTAATTACTTTACAACAATTTTCTTCTTCTTTGCAATGGTTTCTATTGTTTTCTTGTACTACGTGGACTATGCTGTATCTATTCAGTAGAGAAAAGGAGATTCCCACTGCACTTTCATTTCTCTTCTCCTGCCCACTCTTGCCCTTTCGTTCATATTTGAAAGACTTCTAATGTTGAATTTTTTAAGAGTTTTTTTTTAAATAATGTTTTTCCATTCAGCTTCTCATTCATAACTGTGTGAAACCTTGTTCATGTGAAATGATGACAGCTTTAGTTGGCTGCTCACAAGCTATCTCATCCCTCAATTCTGCAGCCAGAACTCTCAGTTAGGAGAAACCAGTCTAGTTAAGAAAAAATAGAAATCTAAACAAATTAAAAAAAAAAAAGTGGGAATCTGGTCTGTATATGAATCAGTCATTTCTGGTAAATATTTTGATCCCATTCAGTCTGTTCTCTCAGAGCGCATGATTTGCATAACCAAGACTTGGCACCCTCTCTGTTTTCTTACATACAATTAAAATATCCCTATGAACGAGAATACTAGGAATCTCCCCTTTTTCTTTTACAGCCCATTTATAAAATACAGACCCTCTCATACTTGTGTTAGGGCAGTGCACAAGAGTGCAATGTACTCAAGTACCTGAGTGATCTTTTAACATGAACACCGTGTGAGAAAGAGACAACAGTCTGCAGGAACCAGAGGGGAAGGGAAGAAACCCTCCTAAAAAACAGAAAGGTTGCTAACTGTTCTTTGCACACATACCAACCTCAAAAGCATATGGGTACACGTACACGCGTGAACCATGGCTATAAGTGAGAAACATTTGTACTTAAAATACTTTCCCAGAGCTATAACTTTGATGCAATTAACAAAATTACATTAAAATGTGTATGCAATTTAGGTGGGATTAAACATGCACATGTGATTAGTGATTGCACTGAACTGCTTATAAGGACAGTGGCTAAATACAGGTATATTACACAGTGTATTCTACTCAAGCATGGAACGATGCACTATATAACAAGTATCTAAGCTATTTCTGAGCAAACTTTACAAAGTGATCTTTACAGAGCTATGAGTCAGAGATCAGAGCACAGCTAATACATTTCAGACCACTGGACACGTTATAAAAAGTGAGATAAACATTTTGGTATTTTTGCCTTCCCCTCAGTCAAGAAGTAGCTTACGTCCTGAAAACAAAAATGGAATCCACATTCACTATATAGCATGATCTAATTTCTACTGGGAGTAAAAAGAACCTTGCTTATTTACCTCCATGTCCAAATCCTCTCTAAGGCATTTGCCTGTCACATGCTTTTTACCTTTGCACTAATGTTTTTCAGAGCTTCATAGGTTATGTCTGAACTAAATGGTTGAAAGTTGATTTGCAAGTGTACTTTAGCATGTTAAAACCCATAAGCAGCAGACTTTCTTACCACACTGATTGTCAAATTTGCTGTAAATAAGGCTTAAAGTATCTATATTGTGCTTAGAAAAAGCCAGACTCAGGATATCTCTTGGAAATAGGCTGTACTTCTGTACTCTATCCATGCACAAGGCAGCCAGGTGCAGTGAAAGACAACTTCAGGCAACATTTAATTGGCATGGCAAAGTACAGACTCAGTTTCTCAGGATTACTCTCATGGTGAACCAAAGATTGCAAATCCGTGTATGCTTTCTCGTAAATAGCGTATGTGGTGAATGAATCTGGATTGGAAAAGAAGCTTCCAGCTATATTTAACTGTCCAAAAAGACAGATTTAATGATTTGTTGAAAAAAATCTCCGTAGGCTCTTGGGCAACTTACAGTCTTGATGTTCCTCTACTGGACTTACTCCCCAGTGTCGCTGCCCTTCCTGGACTGGGAAACCAAAACTGGGCACAATACTCCAGATGTGGTCACAAGTGCCAAATATAGAGGACCCTGATCTGCTGGCTACGCTCTTGCTAATACAACCAACTATGCAATAAACCTTTATTGCTGCAAGGCTGCAACACTGCACTGCTGACTGATGTTCAGCCTGTTACCCCAGGATCTCTTTTTTTTTTTTTTTCCTGCAAAACTTATTTCTATCCAGTCAGCCCCAGACAATACTGCTGCATGTGGTTATTTCATCCCAGGTTTAGGACCTTCTACTTGCCTTTGTTGAACTTCATGAGTTTCTGTCAGCTCAGTCTGTCAAAGTCCTACTGAACAGCAGCCCTGTTGTTTAGTATATAATTCTTTTCCTCTAAATTTGGTTTCATCCATGGACTTGCTGAGGGTGCATTTTGTCCTGTCATCCAGGTAGCTAATGAAGATATTAAGTAGTAGCAGCCCTGGTAGGCACTTGTGAGGAAAACCCCTAGTAACCATCGGGCAAAGATATTTCAAACTGCTACTCATTACCCTTTGAACCACCTGATCCAAGTGGTTTTACATCCATCTTGTAGTCTATACATCCAGTCTGTATCTCTTTAGCTTGGCTACAAAGACACAATGGAAGACCATGTCAAAAGCCTTGATAAAGTCAAGGTAAACAGCATCCCCTGTCCACCAAGCCAGTAATCAGAGAGGGCAATGAGACTGGTCAGGCATGATTTTCCCTTTGTAAATCCATTGTGGTTGTTCCCATTCATCTTCTTGTCATTCATGTGCCTATGTATGACTTCCATATGCGGATTTTCTCCATAATCTTCCAGGCGTCTGAAGTGAGGCTGACCAGCCTTTAATGTCCCAGATCCTCTTTCTCACTGTTCTTGAAGAGTGATGTGACACTTTCCATTCTTGAGTCACTAGTGGCCTCTCCTGGTCACCCAGTGTTTGAAAGGTGACTTTGGTCAAGCTCCCTGATCCACGTCAGATGTATCTCATGTAGTATCATGAACTGCTGTATAAGCAATTTATTTGCTTGATTGACCCTTAACTAAGCTTTCCCTACAGTCTTCCAGGCTCCTCTGCCTAGTAGGCACAGAGACCTGGAAAGCCGAAGGACATACCTTATCAATAAAGACTCTGGCAAACAAAGCTTTGAACACTGCAATCCTTTCCATATCTTCATCACAAGATCCCCCAGTCTTCCTATCAATATACTTACAGATGTCTTTATTTTTGCCATTCACATTCCTTGCCAATTTCAACTGCAGCAGAGTTTTATCTTTCCTAATTCCATGCCCAATCAATATTTTTAATCTTCTTCCTGATTGTAAGGCTTCTTTCATCATCTAAAGAAGGATACATCTTACTTCACCTCTTGATCGTGGGGCCTGTAGCAGAAAGCCATCACAATAGCTTTCTCATTAGCCACTATTTGATTCTCACCTATAAACTCTCAGCTGGCTTGTGGACAATTTCATGGCAAATCTCCATACTTTATTATGCCAAAGCATTATCGCTCTTCCTCTCACTCCCAACTTGTTCTTCCTAAAGCACCTGTATCCACACATTGCAGTGCCCCAGGTATGTGAGCTATCCCACCATGCATCTGTTACCATGCAACTGCTCACAACTTCAAATTTCTTGTTTTGTTTTGTTTTTTTCCTCATGCTGGAGGAGTTCATGTCCAGGCACTTGACATAGGTCCTCAGTTGTGCTGTTTTCTTAGGGAATGTGTGGGAACCTTCTCTGTTGTGCTGTCACTCAGATTTCTTGCCCTGTATTGTTCCACTTCTCCCAGGCTTTGGTCTTCATGCTTGGAAAAAAATTATTTAGAGGTTTTGTCATTAAGTTGGCCAGCTTGTTTGCAAAAATGTTTTTGCCCCACTTTGTCAAACGGAGACAACCATTCCTTACTCCTGAGTGAGTGTCCTATGGTCATAGATGCGAAAACATTGCATGAGACACCAGCCACACAGACAGGTATTGACACACAGTGTACTTCTATCTGAGCTTTTCCCTTTCACTGTAAAGACTGAGGATACACCACCTAACCTCTCAAACTCTTCAAGGTCACCCCCTCTTGATACACTGTCATTTCCCCTGGCCATTGGTACTCATATAGCTGAGTAGCAACGGGTTATAATCCAGGGGCTGACTGAACCTCTGCAATATTTCTACAAAATCCTCAATCCAGGATGCACTCGAGATCTGCTTAGAAACAAGTAATAGTTGAAGAGATAAGGATACTGAGCTGGCATCCCCAATACTAATTCTTTGAGGCTTGGTGAGGGGAAAGGAAAATTTATGATTATACTCTGTGACATTTAGATAGTACCTCAATGCTTCAGTACCCACTAATCTGACAATAGAAACAATGATGTACTTTCTTCACTGATATTTTTAGTCATGTGTCTTTCTAGCTCCTGAAAGTCATGCAAATATTAAGAAAGAGGAATAAGCATATGCCAGAAGACACAAGAAATGAAATGACAAATTGAAGAACATGGAAGGCAAGAAAACAGAATTGAATGAAAGCAGAGATCCTGTTTGGAAGGTGCTGTTAGTAGGACTGAAAATTAGTTCCTGTAATGATAGACAGGGCATGGGGGAAGATAAATTAGGTGTAAAACATGGGACAGGTCTTGAAATAGTAGAATGAGAGTCAGAGACTAGAATTTTTTTCCATCAGTGGAAAAGAAGGATTTCCAGAATGAAAGGCTTGGGGCAAAAGTTGTAACAAAATGGAAAGAAAGGGAAAAAAATACAGAGTGAACAAGGGCATAAATAAATAGGGTTTCAAGGCCTGTAATGCATCTGGTCAGACTGCAGCGAGAAATTATGAAATACAAAAAGTACCTGGTAAGACAAGAGCTTCATAGAGATCTTAAACACAGTCTGATGTGACAGTGGAGGAACATGGCAAAAAGGACATAGCTTTTACAGATGGTTTCCAAGTCAGAAAAAAAAAACATCAATTCACAAAAAAAGGTGAAAGATTTAAGATTTAATGCATTTGTCTCAAAATGTATTGATCGGGCAGAATTCTGAGCACTTCCTCATTTTTCTTTTCTCACTACTATTTATTTCAAGGGGGTTTGTACCGTCTTGCTTTTGTTAATAACCTTTGCATTTATGCTAGTTCCTTGCATTCTCTGGAAATGACTCACCTGTCCTACCAAGGACTGACAATGTAGCCAGCATGAGTAATCCCCTCCTAACACCACCAGTGGGATGTGAGGGTGCTTTGCTTCCTAAGAACTGGTTTCTTTTCCTGACCTGACAAAAGTCTGCTCCTGCCAGCTAGTCCGCTCCTTTTCCCATGCCTCCCTCCGGTGTGCTCAGCATGCTTCTTGGGGAAGCGCCGCT
>NW_010528196.1:12398-89111 GCF_000687285.1 Phaethon lepturus
TCTGTGCTTGTGGTTTGCCCAGATCTGGACATGTGAAGCTAATGGTCTGGCTCGCTGCAATTCTTCTGGCTCCCAAAAGCTGACTGAAAGCAACGGGTAAATAAATGATGCATGTTTTGAGTTTATACTTTCGCTGCTGTTTTTAAATCCGCTGTAGGTTTAGTTGAAATGTTTCAGTTTTCAGTTTGGGGTGTGGGTATAAAAGAACATATTTTTTAAATACCCTTTCATATTTTTTCTAAAACTCTTTTTTGGTTGTAGTCTGTGAACTGGGGGTTCAGATAAACATATTAAGTTTACACACTTCCAAAAGAAGAATTCGCTTACTAGGAGCCATCCTAACATACTGCCATGGCCCTGAGGCACCCCTGCCTGTCCCTGTCTGTCCCTGCTTGTCCCTGCCCACCCCAAAAGACTCCCCCCACCCTGCCCAGGACCCCATTGCCGCCCTCCAGGGCCATCGGTTCTGCCCCAATGACACTGCAACAGGGCCAGTCTCCAGCCCTCCACAGGGTTTGGGCTCTGCCAAACCAGGCCTACCAGCAGGCTTATGTCCCGGCCCAGCCTGGGCCTGTTTCCGTCCCCAGGGAGGTGCCTGATGCCTGGGGCTGCCCCCGCTGCCCCCCGGCTGCCTGCCCCTGCCCTGATTCCCCATGGGGACTCCCAGGCTTGGGGTGCCCCAGCCCCTGGGAGCCACCAACCCCCTCGCTGCCCTGACAAACACACTGGGAGGCTCAGCAGAAATGACAGACATCTGCTGTTTGTATAATGGTTGTTTCAACCCACACTGCTTAAGCAGGAAGCTGCTTTATCGCCTCTGTCGCCAGCACGTGGCCTACCACACTTCTGCACCAGAAACTGCAGCTTGCTTCCTCAGTAAGAAAATTTGGACATGTCAGGTATCATTAAACCATCCGGCGCAGTACAGCCGATAGGTAAATGCAATCGGTATGTTGTGGTCTAATCTGTTAACCAACAGCATAAAGCAGTGCTTCATGAAAGAGCTGCTGCTTCAGCAAAGAAAAAAGGCATGTATACTGAGTTATCTGGTCATTAAAATGCATTCAGTCTATGAGGAACTGGAAGACACCCTAGGGACCAGGTTGTCCACAGGTGATTAAGCTTTTTGCACTCTTAAGTTATTATTTAGATTTTCTTCTTTAGGGAAAGTGATTTTTCTTCTGTGGAGTATTTCTCCTGTACAGTTTACATTGATCCCTCCCTACAGTTCGGAACCCTGATTTATTAATTTTGGGTGCCTTTTTAAGCAATTAATTGATTAATAACTGGTCTTAGTAACTTGAAATAGTAATTGATTCTATTCTCATTTAGTTCAGCTGGGATTTATTTGCCTTCAATCGGAGTGAGGCAGGCCTAGGCACAATGAGTTGATATTTTTCTGTTCACTATTGCTGAAATGTCACCATTCCTATAATTGGATTTATATATATTTTAAGGTCATTTGATCATCTTGCCAGGGTGTATAGCATAGCTTATGGTTTTATTGGGTTAGGAACTTCGTTTATCCAGTAATCCAGTTACTGAGATAATTCGTCTATGTATTAAAGTGCATCTTCCAGAAAAACATATTATAATGGTCTCTTCGGTAGATGGCAGTGCTGGGATTAAAACTGTTGTTTGGTTAGTATGCAAATTCCTGCCTGTTGGGATTTAGGTGTAAAAAGGCTTTTTGAGGGCATTGTCACCCTTAAATCTGGGCTCTAGTTTGCTTGGAACACTGAAGCTGTGGGGAGATTTATTTCTACTGACTCAGAAAGCGTAGAAAAATAGATCAAATACCACAAGTGCAGTCAGTTTGCTCCAGAGATAGGCATGAACAAGCTAAAGCTGTAGAAAACATGTAACCATAAAGCTCCAAAAGTAATAGTTCCTCCACTGCATATGACATAATCCACTTCAATTCTCTCTGTAAAATGCTGTTGCTAGCTGAGCTGCTATGGGTTCTGAATACACAGTTTCTATGTGGAAGTGTTTTAATTTTACATTTATTAAACTTTATCAGAATCACTGTGGTATCCTTGTATTATGGAGACTTTTCTATATATAGCACCCTAAAGACTCCATTACTGGGTTCTCATGACTTCATAATCAATTACTTAAATTATAACAAATAATGTTTTTTTTACCAGGGTGTAATATACAAGTTATGAATCTCTGATTCCTTATAAGGTCTAAAATAGAGATTTGTGTCCCAGCATGAAGTTTTTTACAAACAGGTTAATTTCTCAAAAGGTGATTTGACAGGAATCTCTTTAAAGATCATTCATCTTAGTGGCACAGATTAGGTAGTTCACATACAGGTCTGCTCAGGAGTACAGAAGAAACAGCAATAATTTGCCATATCATTAGGGCTTTGAGAGAGAATGAAGGCTTCTCTTGGGTTGGAGTTGTCCTTTACCTGTGTAGACAATAAGGGATAGTTTATTGTGGCAATTAAAATGTGTGGTGGCAGCATATCATTATTTATCTTTTTGGGAAAGCAGGCTAGAGAGAAATCTCACAACTGCACAGAAAGCAATGCTGAGTAATGTATTCCAGATCACACACTTAAGGTAATAATACTAAATCTGTGAGCAGCTAGGAATTCTCAGTTACTTGATGCTGATGATACCTGTATTGACACAGTAACTCAGAGAGGCTATAGAGACAGCACCTAGATCTTCATTCTCTTTAAACACAGCCCCAAAGAAAGGGAATTTTCCGTTAACAGTGATGTGCCTGTAGGAGATCTGGAAGTTTTATCCTATCCTATACATTATAACAAGAAAAAGAAAAAAAAAACAAAAAACAAAAACAACCCAAAAAAAAGCTGCTAGCGTTCTTCAGCATTAAGAAAGTGGAATTCAATTCTCCAAGATGAGTGAAGGTCAGATAACCTGTGAATTCTATTGGCAGAAAATTGAAAATACTTTAAAATTAAAAGTAATAAAATAGTCTTGACTTTTATAGTGGCTTGTTTTCCAGAAATTCTGTTTATTAGAAAATTTCAAAATCTGAAAAAAGTTTTACTTGCGGTTAAAGCATTTCCAAATTAAAGGACAATATGTTCAAACATAATGAGGTTTAGAAAAAACATATTTGGCAGTAGCTGAAATATACGTTCTGAAAATGTTGAACCTAAACTGGCAAAAGGACTCCCAACATCTGTTCTGTTTCAGAGGGACTTGAAGACCTAGGATTCTCCAAGGTGCTCTGGACTCCTGGGTGTACTACAGAGATGCCTTTCCTGAGCCCAAGATCTCAGGAGTTCAGTCCCCAGAATAAATAAGACAACTTATGACAGGTCTATACCACTGTGGAGTCTGCTAATTGTGCAAGTCCATAGATTTATCAGATGCCGCAGTAAGGACTCAGTAGTCATTTTTATGAAACTAAGTCAGGGTGTTTCAGTCTGTGCAGAGTATTTGCATTGGTTTATGCAAGCTCAGAAACTGCTTTGTTTTAGCTGAGACTTTACTGTCAGAAACTAAACCTCACAAAAACATGAGTAAGTGTGGCAACTTACTGTTTATAATTAATAAATGGAGACATAGAAAATCACTTTTCCAGAATAGTAGAGTTAGTAAGAGAAGAAGAAAAATGTACATTACTAATGTACATTAGTCAAGGATTACATTAATGTACATAATGTACATAATGTACATTAGTCAAGGATTACATTCCTTGACTACATTCACTACATGCGAGATTCATCATTCATCTCTCTGAAAACAATTCCTGAACTGTATAATCTTATACCTAAATCAGTGCAAGGAGCTTGATTTCAGCATATTGGAAGATGTACTAAAATAATGAGAACAAGAGAATTTACTATCCACTTCATACTCACATTCTGCAAAGAATTGTACAAACCACAAAGCAGTGGAAGAGAGGACACTTTCAAAGAATATACTAACTTTTTCTAAGACCAGAAATGTCGCTTTGAACCTGAGAGATATTAGAATTTTCTCAAAGAAAAAAATAACTGTCGTGGTTTAACCCCAGCCAGCAACTATGCACCACACAGCCTCTCACGCACTCCCCCACGGTGGGACGGGGGAGACAATCGGAAGAATAAAAGTGCGAAAACTCATCGTTTGAGATAAAGACAGTTTAATAAGTAAAGCAAAAGCCGCGCACGCAAGCAGAGCAAAACAAGGAATCCATTCACCACTCCCCACGGGCAGGCAGGGGTTCAGCCGTCCCCAGGGAAGCAGGGCTCCTTCATGCGTAGTGGTTTCTTGGGAAGACAAATGCCACAACTCCGAAAACCCCCCACCTCCTTCTCCTTCCCGCTGCTTTATCCCTTTGGCCAGCCTGGATCAGCTGTCCTGGCTGTGTCCCCTCCCAACTTCCCATGGCATCTCCCACCCTCTTGCTGTCAGGCCAGCATGAAATGCCAGACGGTCCTTGACTGCTTAGCAACAACTGAAAACATCAGTGTGTTATCAACATTATTTTAATCCCAAGTCCAAAACATAGCCTCATATGAGCTTCTATGAAGAAAATTAACTCTATGCTAGCTGAAACCAGGACAATAACCTTCTAAATCCTATTTGTAAAATGAAAATGTAGCTGAAATAGTTTCCATTGGCTGGAATAAATTCTTGTTGTCTTCAATATAAGCAGTGATTTCAGATCTGCTGGTACACAAGTCATCTGCCTATTGCTCCAGCAGACTAATACTCAGTGAGAAGCAAAACCTGATGTTTTTAAGCTATTGAATTTTTACCTTGTCATGTAGTGAGGGGTAAAGGTTTGTCTTCTGGCAACAGTATGTCCCTCAACTCATGGATGACCTAGGATCTTTTGAGGCATAGATATCATTGTGGAGTTACAGCTTATCTGCAGCACCCTTTAAGCATCTTGTCCTAATGGCAACTCCACTTCTTCAGAAAGCATTGACTGGAATGATCCTACCTAATTCCATTCTGAAGGGCCTCCTGAAGCCAGAGAGAATGAGCCTGCACACGTTAATGCTGATTTTGTCAACATCAATTTAGCAGCAGAATAACCCCATGCGTTTTCAAACGAGATGGTGGTTACTCATTGCAATTCAATATATTTCATTTATGTATCACTGTGTGTTGTAGGTGCCTTATAGACATGTATGAAGACAAGATTCCAACCTGAAGAACTTATCAACTGAAAAAAGAGAGGAAAAAAAAAGGTGACAAGACAAACAAAGGATACTTTGTCAAAACACATTTGTCAAACAGATAGTTTTGGCATAATTTCTTGTTCTTGCCTTGAAATCTTTTAATTTTGCCATTCATATTTATCTCTTAGCCACAAAATTCTGTGGAAGATTTTACAGTCTGGGAATGGAGCTTTTGGGAAGACATCACAATGTAAGTTTAAGAGGCAGTAGTGCTTCCCTAATATATGGCATCTGTGTTTTTTCTACTTCCATTGCTAAGGACTTCTAACCCATTCTTGAGGTAAAGGAACTTCTGCAATGCTGTGTTGAGAAACCAAAGAAAGAAATGTAGAAATATACTCTTGAACTGCACTGGGAAGGACATAACAATAATTAAGCTGTTGAGACTATGTGTCTTTTTTACTAAATAGGTACAGAATTGCATAGGTTGTGTAGAAAAATCTTCAAACTCTTTCTTTACTCTACCCTGACTAGAGCATTGGCAAAAGGAGACCAAAGGAAAAATCTTTGAATTAAGCATGGGCTTGAAGGAAATGAGAATGACTTCAAAATATTTTTTTTTTTCCTTTTTCATACGACCCTGCCTTCTTTGGGATTCTTTTTTTTAAAACTTTACTTCTTTCCTGTCTTCCTATTAACACAATGATGTCACAAAGAATATAGTTCATTGAATTAACAACCCCCTAGGTACTTGTGTCTGTTTTGACCTGAATTACATTCCTAAATAATAACAAAATGCCTAAGATCTTTCTTTCCTGGTGTTTGGTTTTATGTATTCAAAAGGGCAACATTGTATTCTCTTAGGATGTTTTTACCCTCAACCACCCTCAAGGTAGTCAGTGTAGTTTTATAAATCAAGTGCCAAAACCACTTTAACCAAAATCTGTGATACATCCCTTTCCTAAAGAAGCTGCATCGTTTTAAGACCCTAACTGTATCATAGAATGATATTGCTTGCTGAGCTGGTCCGGGTGACTGGGGGGTGGAGTGGGACCTGAAATCTCAGCTGAAACTATTTCAGTCTGTGTCATTCTCTGAAGTAAATCCATACAGGTGATGTGGAGCTAGTAACTCTGCAGGCTGCTGAAGCCTGTTATCTAGCTAGTACAATACTATTCAAGGACGGGGAAATAGGATGTTTAACCTCCATGTTTTCATTGCTGAAACAAATTAATTAATTACAACCGTGTGGAATGGGCCATTTTAAAGCAGTATCTACAATAGTCATGGAGGGTTTGGGCTTTTTTAATTATTTCTATTTCTTGCTGCTAAATAGCTTTTTAGAAAAAAAAACAGACCACAAAACAACATAAAATTGAATATGCTTTGATGTAACTTTAGTCTGTCTCATCAAGCCTAATTCTTATGTTTGATATGCTGATCGATGGTGATGGTAGAAGTGGTTTCTGTAGTTAACTCCTATGTTTAGGATAATATATAGAATATTGGTAAGAAAGACATTTATTTTATGGTGAAACTTTAAAATGATAGTAAATAGTGGAAAAGAATGCAGCCTCTTTACTATGAGAAAGGGAAGAAAACACACAGATTAGTTCTCTGGTTTATGGGTGGTAACATTTGACAACAGGAACAAACTTGTGGATTTTATTGATATAATTCAGTAAAATCAAAAGACCTGAAGTTTAACACAAAATAAGCTTCCTTAGATTTTATTAAGATAAATATTTGTGTTGTTTAGATTCTGGTAGAGAGAGCCCACACTGGTAATTGTATGAAGCAGCCCAGCAGGAAGGATTGTGCTTTGATGGACAGGAGGCTGAGGGTTCATCACCCTTGCTCATTTGTGGCACTCAGCTGGTGTGGATCAAATGAGTTCTACAAAGTGTTTCTAGAGGGAAATTTCAGGAGAGAAACTGTTTCCTTTGCTGTGTCTTGGAAGACATTTTGGAGTAGACAGATGTAAAGAAAAAGGTCTGTGTACCATGTTTTTGGTCAGGGAACTAGTTTTGCTTTGTTGTTTACTTCATGCATGTTTGCATCTGGAAATTCAACTGTGCCAGAGAAAATATCCCAGAAGAGAAGTGTGGTTCACTCCTACCTCCCGAAGTTTAGACTATGCAGTCTCACAGGGAAATCCTAGAAAGAAAATCTTGCAAGAACAATGGGTAGGACCCTTGGAAATTCCAAAAGTGATAGTTAACGTAGTGAAAGAGGACATTGTGTTTTCTAATTGCTTGACTTCAATGAAACTTATACACTTTGTATCATAAAGATGAGGTATACTGCATAAAATAGTTTAGAAGGATAATGCTCTTCAACACTAGCAGTAACAGTTTTCAGAAATTTTTCCTGTGTATTTGGATCATTAGAGATTCTTTTCAGTTTTGGCAGGCTTTTGGCCAAACTAAAAAACCTTTGGCTCTTAAACACCCAAATCTGAACACTAAGTCAAATGTGCATCATCTCCCTGTGAAGCCTGCATGTATTACACAACATTTGAACTGAATATGAAAACAACAGGGCATACTATTTTATATAGGAAGATGTAGCTGTTACTATGCCAGTTAGATATTAACAGGGAAACCTAGGGATAGCTAGTACATAGCACACATATGGATAGTGTATGCCCTAGTGCGAGAAATTATAAGGACATAAGTTACTTAGGACCTGTTGTGAAAAAGCAGTATAAATATAATTTTAGTATGACTGCTCTTATAGACTATGCATTAGTTAACAACAACATATTGTAGTCTGAAGTAATGAAAACACATTCACAATAAAAATATCTGTGACTATGCATGAATTTCTATCTTTGTTACATTTGACTATGTTCTTGAGTTTGGTTGCAGTGGTATTTTCCTGCTTGTTGGTTGCAGTGCAGTAGATCATCAAAGTGTACTATTGTCAAATCAAAAAGGTCGCACAGCAAAAAGATGTTGTTAGCAGCTACATTCTTTTCACTTGATCAATAAGTGGACATGGTGGTGTTGGGTTGATGCTTGGACTGGATGATCTTAAAGGTCCTTTCCAACCTTAATGATTCTGTGATAAACTGTTGGTAGCACAGTTCTCATATCTGAAAGGCATGCACAGCACAGTCACAGAAATACAAAATACCTGGTTTTGTTACTAAAATACCAACATTTGTTATTAATTATACCAACACACTAGCAAAGATGATATGCATTTGTGACAACAGACAGGAGCCTGCTAATGTATGTTCTGTAAATTTAAGCTTTTTTGTGTGTGTGCATATTTATCACATTTTTTTTAGCAAGTTGGCACAACTTCTGACAGGTGGCACATGCTCTGTTAATGCTTCTTGCTTTTATTATGCTGAATCTAACTAAAATTTCATTTTTGACTGATGAATAAGTTGTTTAGTGTTTGGAAATGGATTATCTTGGGTTATATGCTGTTTCTGAATAATGAATTTCTATTGCAGTCTGCATCTTAGAGTTCCAGGAGCACCAAGTTGGCACACATAAATGAAGGATATTTCCTGGTTTGGAAAAAACTAGGTGCTATAAACCAGTATGTGCTCACCTGTTCTGAAAGCATTTGCAAGTCTGATCCTTTACGCAAAGGAACCTATTTTTGCCTTCAGGAATAAACATTGATTTATGCCCCTTCTTGACATCTGGTTTGCCTTTTTTTACATTAAATCTTGGTTTCAGAAAGGGCTCTGAGGAGGACTTGTCCTCTGCATTCTTTCTTTTGTCCATTCCCAGTCACTCCATGTAACAGAAGACTGGTCAGAGGGGTCCTCCCCCCCCAGATCCCCCCCTCTCCTTTCTGTTTTCACTCTTTTAGAAACTGCAAGCATGTGTAAGAGTGTTTACAAACCAGTCTCAGCATCTTTATGTCTTACATAAAGAACAACTGATCTCTCTATTACAAGCATGAAAAAGTCAAGATAACACTATATAACCCCAGTAAAGTACTATATATATATATAAAAATAAAAATTAAAAAACCTGAAGTGTCTCGGACTGCCATTTATTGTGTGTCTGTATGGCATCAAATGCAGGTAAGCTCATCCTAGTTGTGACCCCCTGGTGCTTTAACAAGATTAATATTAAACAATAAAAATTTCCAAAAGTATGTTCAAATGACTTAAAAAACACTGTTAACATAATTCTAGAAATAGTGTTAGTAAAGCAAGCTATAATTTTTTTATAGCTTTATATATATAGTTTATGAGTGTTACCAAATGTTACACATCTTAAACTGAACTCTCAAGAAAAATATAAAGTCTTGTTAGATGTAAAAACTTTGTGTGCTTTAATGTAATACTCTGGGAATTCCACTGTTTATGATTTTAAGAAGTTTTATAGCTTCAAGTATCATAATGTACTGAAGAGCTTTCTGTTCTTGTGATACTTTTTATTAGCGAGGCTTTCCAAGTGTTATGTGCGCTCTCATTTTAAACAAAGCAATATCATGATAGACAACAATTGTGATGCATTTAATGTCTTGATATATCACTACTGCATGAAACACTTGGTCAGTATTAGTCTTTTTGAAACATAAAGCTGATGCAACTGATGGTGCACATTGTTAGAACAGGTGGCATAATAGAAAATAGTGTGAGTAGCTTTGAGTGGCACTTCAGTTCCAAGGGTATTTAATATCCTAGACTACTGGAGTAATATTAACATATATACTTTTTGAGGGGAAATATGTTAGTCCAGAATAAAAATAATTGTTCATAAATCAGGGGGTTTTTATTTATCTTAAAATTTTGTGAATCGAAAATGCTGTTTCCATGACTACCATTTCTGCACGTGTTTGATTACATTGTAGTGTAATTTATGGCGCAAAAATGCAAACCCCACCAGCATTATTTGAATTAGAATGTAGCAGGTTTACAGCTTTGTTTGGCCCCAGGCACAAGTAATAAAATCCTAGCTTTAAGTACCATTGGGGTTTACGGAATGAAGACATCTGCATTATTGTATTAAAATGTTCCTTAGTGTAATAAATATAACTGACAGAAGTGCATGACTTCCTTTATGAAAAATATGTTGATAACAATATAGTCTTTAAATACTGAAGAAACTGACTATTAAAATTTTATGCTTCCAGTTAGAGACATCTGTTGAACATTTAGCTGGTATTATCGGTTTACTGCTGGGTATTCCTAATAAGACTTTTAGTTTACAATTAAATTGAGAAATACTGATGAAAAGAAGGTATTAACCTTCTGCTGATTAATGTTTTTTAACAGTTAACATTCTAGTTTTGCAATAGATATTTCTGAACACAGGGTAATGGATTGGATCATAAACAGTTTCTTTTGCCTTCTAGGAAGCTCTAGGGGAATTTGCATTTAAAGTTTGATCAAAAGCAATTTCACTGTTGTCTTTTCAAAAATGGACAAAATGCTATAGATGTGCTAGTTCTTACTTACTTTTCCCAATCTGTCCAATCTATCTTCATTTATATGCTATGAACTAATCGTTATACAGATGGTTTAGGTGTTTTGGAAACATTTCATTTCATCAGTACAAGGTAAAACGTATCCCAGCTGGGCTGTCGTTTCTATTTGAGACATGCTATCTTCTTTTCCATTTGATGTCCCTGTCTAAAGCTCAGTGTAATTCACCTCACTAACCTTTGATTATTTAGATGTGTATATAGCCCTCTTTCTTTATTGAGTAGATTATTTTTTCTTTTCAAAGCATGGTTGATAGAGGTGGGGCGAATTGCATGTACAAAGGGTTTATTCCCTTCAGTCTTGTTTACCCTGTATTAGTTACAAGGTGCTGAATTAGTTACAAGGTGCTGAATCAGTTTGTGCAAGTTAATCTCACATCCAGTATTACACTGCTCAGATTGCAACTTGTGGAAGTAACCAAAAGTACTGGAAGTTTTTGAAGACCAGTATTTCTTCTAGACATAGGAGGAAAATGTATTATTTTCTGGATCCAGTGGATGACAGATTTGAATTTCTGGCTATGAACTTTCTCAAGTCTTGTAAAAAGAAAAGGTAAAACAATTTATGCTATCTATACATTCTACTTTTTAAAACTAATTTGGTTTCTTACCTCAACATTTAAAATAAAACAAAAACCTATTGTAAACTCAATGGGATATTTAATAAAACCTTGGAGCTCTAAAGAACCAGATATTAATTTAAAAAATATAATTTCTGACTTTACATTCCAGAATTAATCAGTGTTATATTTTTATTGTAATATATTGCTTGAAATGAACTTTCATATACTTTATTCATAAATCTAGCTGTTCATGTTTGCAGATTTTCTCAAGCCTTTATGTGGTACAGTTTGTTTTGAACAGAGCATCTCCCTAGATTTCATTGTGCTAAAGGCCCTGCTTGCACACTTGCTATTTTGCAGTCATATTCTTTTGTTGCCAGTATAAGAAACATTTCTGCTCTCTGACTGATGAGTTCCCACAATGATCACAGGAATGATTTTTTGCCTTCTTAACTCTAATGTACTGAACTTTCCTTCCTCAGTCTGTTATTATTCCAGACAATCTCTTTACTGTTTTTTGTTTCCTTTTCCATCTTTCCTTGCCCTTTTCCACGTTTTCATTCTGTTTAGTTTTTTTTTTTTGTCCCGTTCTGTCCTACTCTGTATAGTTTTGTGACAGTGCAAAGACTTCGAAGATGAAAGGCTTCATCTTTGCACTGACACAAAGCTATGAGTGTCAAACATTGCGTGTTGGTACCAAACCAGATTCTTCAGCCTGCAATAAAAGGAGGTGCCAGATTTGTACTTAAGGCTGTTGCAAATATGTGAAACAAATGACTTCAAAAGTCCAAATTAAAACTTCAGCATTTGAGAGAATTCTTCTTAGGCAATCCCAAAGAAGTAACTTGTGCTTCTACTAAATTGTTTCTACTTATGTCAAATCATGTCTTTGTTTTTGTTGTCTCTGACCTCTTGCATGTGGAAGGCACTTCTAATGAACTTTGCCAGGTGAAAATCACATGTATGCTGTCCTTTATCTTAGTTAGACACTTCTAACTGAGGTGTGTTTCTATTTTTAAGCATAACTGAAATATATGAAAGTGGAAAAAGTAGTTCCTAAGCTTGCTAAAATGTTTTGGAGGAAAGAGAGATTTGAAGATTTTGTTCTCCCAAATAAACAAACTTTTTTTTCTTTTCTTCCCACCTCTTCTTCTATTTATGTTCCTGGTCATGTTGGTGGAATTTTTCTTTGAGACAGAACTTAGAAAAATCTCAGCTACTCACAGGGCAATAATATTGTATGGTCATGATTGAATCTTGGTGTAATCAAGATTATTACCTGGTGAACACTAAAGGCTCTTTAAGTAAATTATATTTCAGTGATGATTCAAGCAAATATTTGAATAATACTTTACATTTTTATAATGACATTCAGTAAAAGGTCTTCCTGTGTTGCATATGAACTATACAATCTTAGAATGATTGTGAGATGTTGGCATTAGTATTGTCATTTTGCAGCAAACTGAGGCTATCTACGTTTAAATTACTTTCTCAAGTTTGTGCTGTAGTTCAGGACAAAGCTGAGAATAGGATGCTAGTGAACTTAAAATTATAGGTGACCCAGTAAGTACCCTCAAATGTAACATTATTAGCATTATGTAAAACATGGGAGAACAAATCCAAGCTCTTTGTTCAGTTATGAAGTAAGGTGCATAATACATCTCACTAAATGACTATATGTAGTAAGCCAACTATCCAAAACTTTATCTTGGCTAAGTTCTCAAAGTCTTAGAATATTACTATTGGACAAGGGCTTGTGGCATTGAAAATACTGTATGCTGATAGACTTCAGTCAGTGACAACATCTTTCATCATTATACCCTGGAACTAAACACTCTTCAAGGTTATCAAAGATGTTGATTCAATTTGGGAAATGGATGAAAGAGGAAGTGTATAGAGAAAGGTAGACTATTGTGTCAGGCAGATTCTTTTAGCTGGTAGGATGTGAGGATTCTGCAGCTGTTGGCAGAGGTTCTTCCACCATGCATGCATGCACACAAAAACATGCACTTTTAAGAGTCGGTGTCCAAGTAGAATAAAATGCAGAATTGAATCCCTCATACTCCAAGCGGTACGATACGAATATAAAATGTATTTTAAGACATACACTGTTTAAGGTAACATGAGCTAATATCATTATGAAAGTCCTTTAAAAAATAAAGAATATCCAAGTGAGTCTGTCATTAGTGTGGAACTACATTCAAAAGGTCAGATCATATCCTGTTTTCATCCCACCACAAGATTCAAGGAGAGTTTGACACTGGTTGTCACACGTATTAAGATCCTAGCAAAGGCTGTGTTTTTTTGGGGTGTGGGATTTTTTTGGTTGGTTGTTGTTTTGTTTTAAGATTCTAAACAAGTCAGAAACTTATAGTTAAAATAGTAATAAATAGCATGGTGTTTTTGATGGTACACAACTCTAATTTCACCTAATGATTTGAAACTTATCAGATATCCTGTTAGATGTAAGAAAAGCGTCCCTGAAACATCTTTTGGCCAGTATTTATAATGTTTTTGGGAGCATTTATAACATTCAGACACACAGAAAAAGTAAATATGTCTTTGGGTTTCTGTCTTGGCAAATACACAGACAGCCCCATTCCCATAAGATAATTGGTGTTTGCTGAAGCCTGTTATGAACTCACTCTTCTTTAACATACTATCCAGCAGCTATTAGCTGCTGAATTTTGCAATCATTGTCTGCAATAAATAATGCACTTCGACGTAATGGTCACTCTGTGCTCAATTTGCAAAAGGCTATGAACCACATAATCAGAATTTTTTTCTGAATAATCAGAAGTAAAAGTAAGTAGTTAAAGATTAGTCAGAAAAATCAGATGCTTTTATGTTTAAGGGGACTGGTTGAAAGCAGAATTAATTGTTCATGCAAGGCATTTATTTAATTAAAAAAATGTTGGGGATATTAACAGGATTATTATTAAAGCTTCCCTTTGGAATTAAGTAAACTCGTCTGTTTCCAAGCTTTTAACTAAGATATTTTTCATGCTGTATAAGAATCTGAAGTGGTTATTTCAACACAGGTCTTTCCATTTTCTTCTGTTCAGAATGCTCATGGTGTATAAAATGCTTAAAGCGAGTCTTCCCTACAGTGATGAGGGTACTCAGTGAAGATGGATACTCTTTTATATGTTACTGATAAAATCAATAGCAGAGATTAAACTCTTCAGAAGTATGATGAACATGAAAAACAATCACCAGGTGGGAAGTTGGGATCCAAAGCTCTTTTGGTTCAGTTTGCTCTGATCTTGTTTACCATATTTGGGTGATCTTCACTACTGAGTCCTTATCAAACCTGTTTTCTTCCTTTTCCTCTAGCATTTTGCTCATATACCTCCCTCCTCCCACCCCCCTTGTTCAGTAAGGTAAACATTTAACTTTACTTCATTAAGTATTGAAGCATTTCATATCAAATGGGGCATTCCGTACAAAAACAACCCCTAAATCTTTCTTGTTTCATAACAGAAAATTATTTTTTCAGAATGGAAAAAATTTTTCAATTTGGTTGGACCTAAATAAAAACATGTTTTTGACTTTTTTTTCCCCAAAATATTTTCTGTTGACAGCTAAACAAGCAACACAGAAATGCTATTTCCATTTCTGTTGTTAAATAAAGTGGCACCATTCCCCATTATAATCCTTTTTTTTTTTCTAAAGAGAAGCTTATTTCAGAAGCATGGCATCTTCTCAGACCACTCCGTTTTTATTTGCCAATAACATATGTGTTGTTCTGTAATAATTTTGTATGATTGCACAGAGTAAAACATTTATACTATCAGAAAAAGGGTTGCTTGTTGGTGCCTGGTATATGCTTAATAAATGTCACTGTTCCTTCCGCAATTTTTCTGCTCTTGTCTTGTCTTTGATTGTTTCCGAATGATGTTTCAGACAAAAGAATGCTTAGCAGCAATCTTGCTATTGTTTTTGAATGGAACAGAATAATTACTTTTAGTAGAGTTTGTACAATCAGACCTTACCCATGTGTGGGCCATTGTTGAACGAGAATTCTCTTTGATGATTACTTTAGTGAACTCACGACCATTAATTTAGCTCAACAAGTGAACTTCTGACTTAATGGAAAGGCAGCAAACTGCATTTTTGGGTTGGGGAGGAACACAATGATCAAAGTCAGTGTCAGTATTGCAGTTCAACAGTATCACAGCATCAGACACAGGATGAGAGGTTAAGAGCTGGGATTATTCAGCCAGAAAAAGAAAGGCAAGGATTATTTGTGTCTAAATACATGATGGTAGGGCGAGAGTGGGAAGAAAATAAGGATGATGGAACCAAACTCTTCCTGGTGACAGAGCAAAAGACAGCGGGCACCAGTTGAAATACAGGATAGACTTATTTTTTTATTTTTATTTTGCATTGTGTGGATGGTCAAACACTGGAACAAGTTTTCCAGAGCGGTTACAGGGTCTCCACCCTTGGAGATAGTCAAAACCTGACTGGACATGGTCTGAACAACCAGTTGTAGCGTACACTTAATTTGAGCAGGGGAATTGGACTAAACGATTTTAAGAAGTATCTTCCAACATCAACCATTTTGTGATTCTAGATTAGATAAGGTTAATCCTAGTGACAAAAGGGGTACCAATCTACTGTGCAACTATTACTCTTAAAGAATTGTAGATACTTCAGGCAGCTCTCAGTATCTTGAAGAACACTACTCTCCATTTTCAGAAGAGGTGGCAGGTTATGTCTGATGAGAACCTAGATATTTTGGCACAGGCATAAAAGACCCTGGATTTCTATTGCCAACTTTAAGAAAGAGCAGCCTCAACTCCAGGCAGTGTTGCTGCTTGTCAGCACTCCCAACTCTGGAATACTTTGATGTTAATTTTTCTGGAATGACCTAAATGACTTGCACCCAGAGCTTGCAAGATGTCTATTATGTTGCTTCCACATGCTGTGTGTAGGATACATTGTGGTCCTCATATCTGTGGACCATCATGTGGAAAGAAACACATAGTGTCCTTTCACAGGTTTGGCCAAAACAAGCCATCATCTTTCTAGCCTCTTTCTCCTGTGGAGGTCTCAAGGGACGGCTGGCAGCTGTGGGAACTGTACGCATAAATCACTACTGGAAACAAACTCGTGGAGTATAGATAACCCCAAGCCTGTACAGAGGCATCTTTTTTCATGTTAATATTGTCAACCTGGATCCTGTGTGGAAGACTTAATTGCAATCTTTCAAAAAACAATTAAGAGTAAAAGTTAGGGGATGCAATTTTTTCTTTTTTAAGCCTTGTTCATTTTGTTGGGGGGAGGGAATCAGACTGTAGGTGATGGGAAAAACTGAACTACCACTTAGTTCAGAAAGAGATATGGAGTTTACTACTGTGCTGCAAAATCAATTTATAGAAATTAAGTATATTTGCACAGAGAATAGACAAGAATAAAGAAATAAACGGAAACTAAAGAAGCTTATCTTGTTGTGTAAAAATCTTAGCAAAAGCCCAGAGATTTGGTAAGGCAGAGGCAAAATACCTTTGTATAAGAAAACTGCTAAATCAGAGCCTGAGGTTGCAGCTAGTTTTTGGCTTGGTAAAGTTCACAACAGGCTCATGTCTTAACGCTGTTTGGTGCTTGAGAAATTGATGGAAAAGGTCAGTAATCTTCATACGTTTCTGTTTGGGCCTGGAGCTTCAGAGGACAATTTTGCATTTAAAAACACAAAACAACACCCCACAACTCCCAGACCCTGAAAAAAAAAAAGAAAAACCAAAAACCAAACCAAAACACTAAACCCCAAAACACAAAAAAACAACACAAAACAAGAAAAGCTTCCCCCTCCCCCCCGCCCCAAACAAATCCACACACAAACCAGAAAACCTCTCCCACCAAAACCAAACAAAAATAACCCTTACTGAACCATCATGGAAGACCTGTTGCAACTTTGATGTTAGTGGAAGGTTATTGGAAGGTAATTTAAAAAAAACGCCAAGCAACCAAACAGTTGTGGTTCAGCCCCAGCTGTCAACTAAGCACCACATAGCTGCTCGCTCACTTTCCCCCCACAGGTGGCATGGGGGGAGAGAATAGAGGGGGGAAAAAATTTGTGTGTTGAGATAAAAACATTTTAATAGGACAGCAAAGAAAGAGGAAATATTAATAATATTATCACTGATAAAGGAATATTCAAAACGAAGTGATGCACAAGGCAACAATTGCTCACCACCCGGTGATCAATAACCCATCCCTGAGCAATGATCCCCACCTCTCCCGCTAACTCCATCTCATATACCGAGCGTGCAGTTATATGGCAGGGAATATCCCTTTGGCCAGCCTGGGGCAGCTGTCCTGGCCGTGCCCCCTCCCATCTTCCCGTGCATCTCCCCGCTGGCAGGGCATGGGGAGCTGAAAAGTCCTTGGCTGTATATAAGCACTACAACTGCTTGACAACAACTGAAAACATCAGTGTGTTCTCAATGTTATTCTCACACTAAATCCAAAACACAGCACTATACCAGCTATTAGGAAGAAAATGAACTCTATCCCAGCTGAAACCAGGACACGAGAAAAAAAAAAAAAAGGTTGAAGAGACAGAAGTGAAAAATGTTGTATTCAGGAAGATAGGATGTGATAAAAGCAAACTACCTTCTGTCTTCTTTGAAAAGCTCTGCCTAATTCAATGTACTTTGCTGTAATGATTTACTAGAATGTATCTGTTCCTGAAACCCTTCTTATATAAAAGAAGGGGGAGAGAAAAGACCAATGGTAATTTAACTAGTGTGTATGCATTTCCTTCAAGTGACAGTTACAATATTTCATAGTAGTGCCCTATTTCAATTCTACTTCACAACTAGTTTACAAGACTCATAGGGTAAAGACAACATGTAAAATTTCACCTTCCATGCCTTACTGAACTCTTCTAAATCTAGTACAAAAGACAGTATAAAATCAAGACATTTGTACATTACAAGGATGTTTTTCTGAAGGCTAGAAATTGGTACATAAGCAATTGCTTAATCCTGTATTGGTCATATTTAGTTTCTATCTACTTCAACTATCTACAACCAAAATAAAACATATTCCAGTAAAATTTCTTAAAAGCTTTTTTTTTTTTTTTTCTTTTCCCAGCCATTCTTTCATACAGGAGCAGATCAGTTTGTGTTGACTCTGGACTGCACTTTCTCCCATGATAGAAGTGTTTGTACCCAAAATGTGTTCAAAATTCAGTTAATGGCTGAGTTTTTATTAGGCATTAAACAAAAAAAGTTTTCTGCTATAGAACTTATGTACCAAAACCAGGGGTCTATGTAATTATGTTAATAATAAAATGACATACATCAGAAAATTAACTATTTCTCTACTAATGCATGACAGTCTAACTACCATAGCTGCAAAACAGTTTTTTAAAAAAAAAAAACCTTTTTTGGGCATTCTATAACCTGAAGTGATTCAGTTATAAGGACCTTGCAGTGTATAACCCTAAAGCAGTTTCAGGGTCTGTCATTGTTATAAATTTCAAAAAACATTGTTGTATTCCTTCCTCTCCTTGCCTTAATCTAATACAGTATTGTCTTCAATTTCCCATAATGCTGATATTGCACAACACGTTTCTTCAAGACTGGCAGGTTCATGAAATATTAGGAAAACAACAACAACAACAACAAAACCTCAATGACTGTATTTTGGGCTTTAATATTAAAAAAAGGCAGCCAAAAAACCCCACACTGAAAGCTGGAGTCTTTCTCTAATCAGCCACTGCTGGATTTAAAATTCAGGTTTATGAAAGAAGCAGTCTTTATACATATATTTAATACAATTGGATTCTTCAGACTTTGTGCTGAATGGGACAAGGAAATGAAAACTTAATCTCTAGAGAAATATGAAAATATAACCAACTGAAAAGGGGGAAAAAAATTAATACTGTTTTAAATTCCAACTTGACTAGGAACCTAATGTGCGTTTGTATCTACATTAACAAACTGATTATTTTGCTAATCCTACTGAGGTTTTCCTTTTTGTGCGTTAAGTTTTCACATATTTTCCTCTATTACTTTTACATTAGATGTTGAAAGTTGGATTCAAATATAATCACAAGAACTTGCAACAGAAAGTTGACACGGTTCTGTCAAGAGCAGCCAAAAACCTGTCCACCGGCTGAGATGTGCAGCCACAATCCACTTTCTACCTATTTTACTGGCTGTTGCATCACACCGTGTAAGGAGGAATAAAGGATTGATTCCCCTTCCCACCACCAAACAAAAGCACAGAAATCTGCTTTCAACTGAATTATTCAGTAAACTTGGTGTTTGGTGGTTTTATTTTTTTTTAAAGAACTATGGAAGATTTTAAATGTAATTGTTTTCAAATTTATTTGGAAATCACACACAGAATCACACAGAATCATTAAGGTTGGAAAAAACCTTCAAGATCATCAAGTTCAACCGTTAACCCAACACCACCAAGCCCACTAAACCATGTCCCAAAGTGCCATGTCCACATGTTTTTTGAACACCTCCAGTGATTGTGGCTCTACCATCTCCCTGGGCAGCCTGTTCCAATGCTTGACCACTCTCTCTGTAAATAAATTTTTCCTAATATCCAATCTAAATCTTCCCTGGTGCAACTTGAGGCCATTTCCTCTTGTCCTATTACTAGTTACTTGGGAGAAGAGACCAACACCCACCTCACCACAACCCCCTTTCAGGTAGTTGTAGAGAGCGATAAGATCTGTTAAGCTGATTTTTGTTTCGAAAAGATGGCACTGCACAGCTTTTTTAGGTGTTAATCTGTCTCCCTGGACATCCTAGGTGAACATTGCCTGAAACTTCTTACCTCTCCGACCCACAAAGTTGTTCAAAGAAGGAACTGTGAGGCCGAGGATCCTCTCCTCATACAAAATATGTCATTAAGTCTTGCAATCCCAGCTCCCAAAGAGGTGACAGTTGTGCTGGCTGATGCATTAGTGAAGCACACAGATGATAAGTCCCCAGAAGAAAATAGCACAAGCTTGTTGACAGTCTTAGTGCTATGTCCTGTGGAGGTTTTCTCTTAGTACAGATCTGTTGTTATCGAGCTAATCTTATTGCTGTCCTTAATAACGATTTTCACACTGCTGCCCATAAGATGATCTTTAAAACTATTGTTCTGATGAGCTTAACATAATTATATAATATGTATATGAGATTATTGCAAGTCTTTATTACTAATGATTAGCTAACCAAATTACCCAACAAATTAATAATACATTCCTTAAAAGACTTAGCCATGTATAATTATATATAATTTAGAAAATGCTTAGAAGATTATGCACTGTGTTTTTCTACACTATTCTATCTGAATTGTTGGAATCCATTCAAATTATAGGCACTTGTGAGTTTCCAATATGTAATTCTGCCTGGAGAAATCAAGTTGTTTGTCACTGATGCCATGGAAATAATGTTAGACATCATACAAAGCCTGTGAGAAATGCTGAATGAAGTCAGATGTTATATTCAGTTACAAGAACAAACTGGGAGAAACTCTGTTTATTTTAATCAAGTCAGATGTAGACTTTGGTTCATGATCTGGATACATAAGTGTCTGTCAACACAATGTTTTGATTTTGCACTCTTAATGAACAATCTACTCATATATGTAACTATTCTAAGAAAGGGTACTTTTTTTTACAGATTTCTTGCAAGTTTAATGAGTTCGTGTTACATGTTTCTATAAATACAAAATATTGGTTGCACACTTTAATGTGTGACTTCCTAGGCTCTTTAATTGAGATGCTAGACTAAATTTAGATAAAGTTATGAGGACAATTAACAAATGTTAAACTGCAGAGAGCTATATCTTTCAACGCAAAAATGATTCTTTCCCCCAAGATGACCTATTGCTTGGGTTTTACTTGACACGAAAGAACAGACATTTCTCATTGGTAACTGACTTGTGAGGTTTACATAGGAAGTTTAGTCATGGTGAGAGGTGGGCTCCTTGAGAGAATTCTTTAGCTCAAGAATCTAATCTTCTGAGATCTCCTTTCTCTTAGCTTTAGAGGAAGACTGTCCTCCTTGTGTAAATGCTTATATCATGTACATTGAGCAAGGTGGTATGAAAACACCTGAAGAACTGAAAGATGTTTTACCAAACATACTGTTGGTTTCTGGACATATTGTTCAAAGTGGTGACGGTTATGCAAGCATGACAAAAAGATTCTATGCCCAAAATGTGTGCTGTTAATTCCATGGAGATTTTTTTTTGGCCTTAGTGTTAAAATGTTATTTATTCGTTTAAAGCTTGATCTTAAATTTGAGCCTGTTGGGATTCGGGATCCAAGCATTTTCTCTGGTTTTAGTTTCCTTTACATTTTTACTGAGCTGTGTCAAAAGGGCATACACAGGTGGAAATGAGAGCCTAATGTGATCTTAAGACTTTTTGACATATGGCTCTTCCACAGAGTTTACAAAACCTAGAAGGGTGCAATCCTTTACTGAAGTATCCTCTCTACTCTGACACCAGAAGAGGAAAATTCAATGAGCCAGTGGCATGTCAGAACATCTTGAACACATGTTGGGCTCTGCAATAGAGCTGTGACAATCTGTGTGCTCTGGTGAGAGTATTTAATGAAGCTGCTCAGGCATCTGTTGATGCTACACTTGCCACACACTGACTGGTGCAGGCAAAAGAACAACACGAACTCAGAAAAAAGAGGACTGAAAAGAAGGAAACAACTTTTATAATTTTATACATATTCATACCACCTTTCTGAAGCACATGCTAGTTATACAGCTCTCACCACAAAAGACTGAGGATTTTGAAATGGATGGATCCCCTTCTCCTTTCCCCTTCCTTGCTGGTGGGTTGATAGCTATTGATGCTGCTAACAGATCCTTCAGTTCTGAGGCTGGCTTTCTGCTGTCTGAGCATAGATAGTGTTGAATATGACACTGTTGCAACACCCCACGCATTTTTTACCTGGCTAGCTTACCTCACAGTTTGGTTCAGTGTTTTTCTGTATCACCTACATAACTTTAGTTTGGCTGTTGGATCAGTGCATGCTAGTTTCCATAAATAAGTAATTTGTGAGCCAACCTCTTTCTCCTTACAAATCTCACAGCTGTCTGTAATTCATTCATTTTTCTGACATTGAAAATTAATTTCCTTTGTCCCCTGATGTTGCATTATATGATGACTGATGAGAATCATTATTCATTTAAGAAAACAAACAAACAAACAAAACAAAACCTGAATGCAAGTCTATAAGAGCAATCCACTCCAAGCTCTCTAGAGGGAAGCGTTCTTCTCTTCCATCTTAGCAATTACAAGTATGATTCTTTGTTGTCCTGGGATTGAACTGATGCCATATCACAGAGCCAAGTGCTGGATAAAAGGCTGCAAGAGGAAGACAGAAACCCTTTTTGTAAGAACATACCAATAGCTCCTCATCTTATTATGACAAATACTGTGAAAAGGAAATACAGGGAGGTGTAGGATATCTGAGAGCTGCTTAGAAGAAATCTCCTATGAAAGTTCTTCTTGCAATTCGCATGCAAATAACCCTGCTCCATCAGTGTGCTACAAACAGCGATTGTGTGAGGGAGCTCTGAATGTGGAGGGTTTATGTTTTTCTTGTATGCCCACATCTGTGTTCAGAGTTCCCCTGTTCCCACTCCCACTGCTATTTGTCTGTGTAAGTTTCTCCTCCAAGGTTACATTACCTGAAGGATTCTAGTAACCCCACCTCAACAGCACCCCAATCCCACTACCAGCTGTGGGAACGTTAGTTGTCACCTTCCCTTCTGTTTGTCTGGGTGGGGTTTTATTTGCAGTCTGGGCCATTGAACCATCGTGCCTCTTTCTTGTTATAAAATCCTCTTGTTCTAGGTTTTATTCTTTTGTTGTGCTTCTCTGAAAAGTCTATGCCTCTGCCTTCTCTACAGTTTCCCTTTAAATAGTCAAAGGTGGTTGTTAGATTGCTCCTCAGCCTTCTCTTCTGCAGGCTGAACACATCTAGTTCCCCCAACCTGTCCTCCTATACTGTGTGCTTCAACCCTCTGACCATTGTGATCCTCCAGTGAGAACTATCATTTTATGTACTGGGGAGCTCAAAGTTGAGCACAGCACTTGAGTATGGTCTCACAAGTGCATAGTAGAGAAGAACCCCTTCCCTGGACCTGCAGGTTATGCTTTTGTTGGTACAACCCAGTGTGTTCAACCCTTTGTTCAAGGTTGTGATGATGACCAGGATATCCAGATTCTTTTCTGCCTATCTCAGAGCTCGTACTGTTGCTTGGGCTTACTCTATTCCAGATGTAGGACTTTGCACTTTCCTTTCTGGGACCTCGTGATATCTTGTTTGCCTACTTCTTCCAGCAACCAGATGGAAACAATCATGCTCATCTGAGCTAAAAAATATAAATTTTGCTACTATATAAGTAACAGTCTGTGAAGCTCTCTTCTGATAGCTTACTTGTATATTCTAACCTGTGACCTTAATGCCCTTTATGGCAAATTTTCAGGGTTACCGAGTTTCACCGTACTTAGAAATTAAAAAATGTGTCTCATAGAGCACCTAATTTTCTCCTTTTGGACAATTTTCATGTATATTTAATCATCTGAAGCAATTTAATCTACTGAAGTTTTGTGGAAACTACATCTTCTTTCTCCTTGAACTACTTTTAGTGCTTATCCAAATTGAGCTATGCAAGAAAAATCTGGGCCAGTTCATTTACTGAGGTTGGTTACTCTTGTGTTTAATATTCTCTAATGATCCACTAGTGTATTCCTGAATGCATGTTGCTATCCAATAGATTATAGTACAGATACATAAGCTGCATAACAAAAGGAAAGTGGTTGTTGGAGAGGGATGACTATTAAGTAATATATTCATGAGTAGCTAGTGTCAATTTGGCTGTGTCCACAGATTATTTGGATCTTTTTAATTTAAGAATCTTGATGGACACAAAATATAACTGAAATGAAAGTCTCCTAGAAATAATTGATGAAGTAATGTTCTCTTAGGAATAAGAATTAGCTGTGCTTGGTCTTTAGCTTCTAACAGATGCAAATGAACACAAATATTGCAAAGTTTAAGAATGTTTTTGGCAAAGAGTGCTGTGGTAATGTTTTGTGTTTAATGCTTTTGGAATTTTCAGCTCTTCCAGTCACAGCTTCCACTTATCTGGAAGATTTGCTTTTAATTCAACATCAAAAGAACATGAATGAGTCTGGTCATTGGTAAGTGACTAATCCATTATTCCGCAAATGCGTGCGACACACCAACAAGTTCCACTTAGCATCTGAAACTATCTACTCAGCAAGACATTTGATATTAGAAGGCAAAACTTGATTGGAAGTAATACATTCAAAGAATGTTTTGGTAAATATTTTTGTGAAATATAAGTAAGACAAACTTAAGGATCCTTTCACCTTCTAAACCTGAATGGTATAGCTCTGTTTTTATCAGCATGTTGGATCGCTGTTGCTTCCCAGCTGGGAGTAGTTGGACAAAGTCAGCATAAAACCACTCTGCTAATTGTGGCTGTTTGGGTTTCTTAAAAATCAAACCAAAGGGACAAAGCTCCTTCAGATGCTTTTCTTTATTTGGAAGAAAAAAACCAAAAAATTAAGTTTCTTTTCCTCTGAGGTTGCAGATAAAAATGAACTGTGTGAATTGTGACCAGAGTAGGTCTTCAAATTCCATTATTTAGGATGCTAATCCTATTTGGATAGTGATGTCCCTGTACTGTTCAGATGAGCAAGGAGAAGTAATATATATCATTTTTTTTCTATTGCTGAACTGTCTCTTGGAAATGAAGGGCAGGTAGTTCCTCCAATAGGAATCTCAAGGCAAAGGATGTTCAGAAAGATCAACTGAGACACTTCATTGAAAGAGGACTCTAGCTAATTTTGTAATGAAATATCTATCATATAGAACAGAACTAAGTAGGAATATTCAGAACAAGCTGCCCATCCATTAATAAAAATGCAATAAAACAAAAACAGAAGTCTGTGTATAACTGCAATAGCTGTATCCTTTTGTTAGAAACATTGAAGGCAACATGCTCCATTAATATTTTAGAGTGTCAGATCTGTATGAGACTTGATGATTGAATATCTGAAGTGTTTTAATGAATAATTTTGTCTACTGATACTTTCATTAACTGAATTTACTTTGTACAGTGTAAGTACAAAAGTTTTTTTTGGAGATGATTCCTCTTCGGACCTAGATCACTGCCAGTATATGTAATTATTGGCCCTCTGTCTGAATCCATATGCTAAAACAATGTGAGAATTAAGTCATTTAAACAAAATAGAGTCCTGAGACATCTGAAAAAATTCAATTCAAGGAGAGGAAGAGAGGGAAAGGAAAATAAGAGTTGAGAGGAGAGGAAATAATAGCCCTAGGTCTTCTGTGGAATCCAAGCTCTTCAAATGCTTTCTCATATGCAAAACTTGATTTCATTAAGTAACTCTTCTGAATTTATTAAATTACTCATATAAGTGATCTTATGTTCAGGGTTATAAATATATATTAACAGTTTTTATGAATATACTGATATGTATTATAAACATATATTAACAATATTTATGACTGAAAATGTCTCTTTGTATTTTTCTCTGTTGTTTTTCTGGATTTTTTTTTTTAAGTCAAGAGATTGTACCCTCTGCCTTGTTCCTAGCATGTTAAAACTGAGATTCTGTCCCTCCTTCAGTCATTATTAACAACGACATCCTGTGATCCTTTCCTTATCTCACAAATAGGAGGGGAAATGGTGGCAATGGGTGAATTAACACTTTAGCAAATTTAACAGCAACATATCATTATTCCTTTCTCTTCTTCCATCTTTCCAAATAGCAACAGTGGAAAATGAATGAATTACTAATGGGTAGAGACATGGAGAACACAAGGCATAATCAAACTATTCCTTGTTATCTGAATATTTTCCACAGCTCATTATTCTCCATAGCACAGATATTCAGTGCAGCTTTTCATCCTTTGCTCCAGCCCCTTATATCAAGGCTAGAAAAACATAAAAGAGCCTTGGTTAAAAGTGTGGGGTTTTGCTTGCAGGTTTTTTTCATTTTGTTTTGTATTTTTATTTGTGTGGGTTTTTTGTTTTGTTTTGTTTGTTTGTTTTCCCTTTCCCTGACAACAGGCTCATTTTCCTGGTTCAGTTAGAATCAATCCTGGAAACCTTCTCTTATGATCCATTTAAAGGCTTGCTTTTAGCCAAGGGTCTATTCAATTCACCCTGAAGTGGAACTGAAGTGTGACTTAACCTTTATACTGTGGGTACATCCTTCATTAGTGTTTATGCGAGGACTGAAATTTTGAAGCTAACTTCCAAACATCCATGCTTTGGTTTGCTTTAGGGAATGGTCTACGTGTACTGAAACGACATTCCTCTGTGTGAAATCGCCTGGCATATGCATTTCAGGAGCACCCCTAACGCCCTCCAACTGCTAAAAGGTATTCAGTCCATTGGCTTAGACAAGAACTAATCATGTATGCTCTGAAACATACATACTCTAGACATTAATTCCTCAGTGCCATCTGAGGCGGCAGTGTGCCACATTCCTCAGTGCCACATGAGCCGGCAGTGTGCCCAGGTGGCTAAGAAGGCCAACAGCGTCCTGGCCTGTATCAGGAATAGTATCAAGAAGAATAGTGTGGCCAGCAGGAGTAGGGAAGTGATTGTGCCCCTGTACTCGGCACTGGTGAGGCTGCCCCTTGAATACTGTGTTCAGTTTTGGGCCCCTCACTACAAGAAGGATGTTGAGGTGCTGGAGCGTGTCCAGAGAAGGGCAACGAAGCTGGTGAGGGGTCTGGAGCCCAAGTCTGATGAGGAGCGGCTGAGGGAACTGGGGTTGTTTAGTCTGGAGAAGAGGAGGCTGAGGGGAGACCTTATCGCTCTCTACAACTACCTGAAAGGGGGTGGTGGCGACGAGGGTGTTGGCCTCTTCTCCCAAGTAACTAGCGATAGGACAAGAGGAAATGGCTTCAAGTTGCGCCAGGGGAGGTTTAGATTGGATATTAGGAAAAATTTCTTCACTGAGAGGGTGGTCAGGCATTGGAACAGGCTGCCCAGGGAGGTGGTGGAGTCGCCATCTCTGGAAGTGGTCAAGAAACGTGTGGATGTGGTTCTTCAGAACATGGTCAAGGGGACATGGTGGCGCTGGATTAATGGTTGGACTTGATGATCTTGAAGGTCCTTTCCAACCTAGTGTTTCTGTGATTCTGTGATCTGTTTTTTCTCTGCAGACCTACTTCCCAATACACTAGACTATTTGCCAAACCAGACATAGTCTGTATGGATGAGTGAGTGTGTAGGAATTTAGTGTGAAACAGGGTGCTTTCCTGTGGGAGAGCTACTGAGGTACTGAGCAGACAAATCAAAACTATGTAGACACAGGCACAAGAGCAGCATGTTTGAGTAGTCATGGGATGTCAAGGGGTGGAAGAGTGGTTAAGGTGACTACAGCAGTTTGCTGGGTTGTGAATGCTTTTCTGGATCTCCTAAACAGGATGTAAAAGTCTCATCCTCTGTACGGAAACACAGTAAGGATGAGAAATAGTCAAGTGAATATACGTAAAAGAAAAATGATTAATCACTAGTATTTAGTTTGTTTAGACAAATCCTATTCCTCTTCCTAGAAGAAAACTTGGTACTAGTTTCTTGGTTTCACAGAGATGTGCAGAGTACAAAGAAGACTAAACTGTCAGACAATCTGGGCACTATTGACTTGACTGTCTTATGGCAGTACTTGAAGGATCTCCTGCAAATACTCCAAAGGGTTTTTCTCATAAAATTGTGTAAGATGCAGCAATCTTCACTCATCTTGTTTTTTGACTGGGGAACTGAGATAAATTAATAAAACAGAGAGCAGTAGGTATGTTTACTGGTTTTGCTGATGTTTATTTACTTGGGTTACACTCTAGAAAACAAGTATATCAAATATTTTCCCACCAGGCTGAGTCAGATGTCATGTTACTAGGCATATTCTGAGGGGATCGTGGAGTACATAAACATTTGATTATATTCAAAAGCAACTCTGTTAGGTGATCTTTTATTTATGTTGTATCGAATACATACATAGTGCTTTTATAGCGTGCAATGACCATATCATCGCTGTCTCAAGAGGCCTACAACCTGCTCCTTAAGAGTGAGTGAGATAGCTTTTTGGATTGCTTTTTAAATTTTTTTTTTCTTTTTTACTGAAGGTCTTGCAAAACTATCTATTACAAATTAATATTAATCCTGGAAATGCTGATCACATTGTCAAGGCACTGATTTTTTCCACAGCTTTTTTCTTTTTCTGTTCTTTCATTTTATGAAGATAATTGTATTGCGTTGTAACTTAGCTTTCTGTAGAAACATTAACATCCGTATTAATATCCATATATTATCCAAATTAACATTATTATCAGTATATCCACATTAATATCCATTTATTAATTAATGCACTGCAACAGGAATGTAAGGGGGGAATATTATTTATTACTAAAGAACACTTCAAAATAAATGTGCTTTAAGATCTTCTTAAAAACAGAATAATAATTATGTGGTTAGCTGCTGTGTACCAGAAACCGAGCATTGTTGAAAGATGCAATCCAACTTGTCTGCTATTTCCAGCTTCTTGTAGAGTTGCCAATACAAATACAGTGTTGAAGCTGACTAAGAGATGTTTAAGAAAATCTCTATAAATGGAGATGTCCATCTGTGAAGAATCCACTGAATGCAGTTCCTAGAAGAGTGTTTTGTTTGATGGTACATGGTATACAGGAGAGAGGAGTTTTTGTGGAAATTCACGTTTCCATTATTAAAGTGTGAGATGAAGATGCTAGTAGGAGAGCTTACCAGAAGAGCAGAAGTCAAGTGCACGGTGAGGATTGCTTACAGAAATTAATTTTGCATGTGTAAAGTAGGATATTTGGAATGGCAGGAATTATATTGACGTGTTCATAGAACACAGCTCAGGAAGACTGCATATCATCTGCTAATTCACCTTATTAAATTAATAAACATACTAATCACATTTGCCATTTTAGGTTCTGCTCTCTTTAAATACTTGCTGGTTATGAAAATGACTTCAGGATATAGCATAAATTCCCATGTAGCTGTCACTTGTTCTACTGTCTCATTTTCAAAACACAAAGCAAACAAAATTTAAGCCACTAAAATGCTTAATTTTTATTGATTTGCATTGCATGCTATATTCTTTTCTGTAGATAGAAAAGAAAAAGTACATGTGACCATAGGGTCAATGATGTTCCTTAGTGCACTTCTGGCAGATAGTGACAGTTAACAAGGCAAAGACAAGTGCCTTTGCAGGCTAGACTGAAATAGGAACTTTCAGTCATGGCTGGATTACTGAAATAGTTTTTATCTGTTTCATTTAATGATACATTTAAATACATTCCTTTTATTTTACCCTTAAATGGGGGAAGGAGGTCACAGACAGTTGTCTTTCCCCTGCCCACCCTGTTGCAGATTACCCTAGATGGGCACCTAAGCACCACGCAGACGCTTGGTCATTCTCTGTCACACCCTCAGTGGGACAGAGAAATAAGAAAGGAAGAGTAAAAGCAAGAGAACCCAGGGGTTGAGATTAAAAAAAATAAAAGTTTTATTTTTAAAGTGAAATATAAGTGGAAGAAGAGAGAAAGAAAACAAGAAAAGTGATTTAAAGGCAATCACTCATCACTTACCATGGGTAGACTGATGCCCAGCCAGTCCTCAAGTAAAAGAAGGTGGCTAACCTCCCTAAACCCCCTTCTTTTCCCTTTTATTGCTGAACGTGACATTATATGGCATGGAATACCTGTGGTTAGCTTGGGTCATCTGTCTGGTGGTGTCCCCTCCCAACCTGTTGTGCAGTCCCCAGCCTATTCCCTGCGAGGGGGCAGACAGAGAGAGAGGCGGCCTTGGTGCTGTGCCAATGGTGTTCAGGAATAGCTGGAAGACGTCTGTTACCAGTATTGTTCTGGTCATAAATCTAAAATGGCACCATACAAGCTGTTATGAAGTTAAATCTATCCCAGCTAGGCCCAGTACACCCCCACAACACACATATTTCTCTCTATCAAATGGATTAAGTCTGCAATCTAGGAATATTTTTCTTCTAAAACTGATGGAGTAGGAGACAGAAATATTTGGGGAAGAGATGACTGCTAAAATATCTTATCTAATAATAGAGAATCTCTTCCTTGTTTTCCCTCTTCTTTTAAATTAGAGAGAAATTAGTTCAAATTTTATGGACTAATTCTTTTGTGAGTTGTAGAGGACTAATTCGTTGAGAGAGCACACATTTGACAAGGATAGTATCATCTGACAAGGATAACATTTGCTAGATTCCAGCATCTAAATGTGTGCTTCATTGAGGAAAGTGTTGGTCATTTTCAGTCTGCTACTCAGCAAAAAATACTATTTCTGCAGCCTCTAACTGGAATCTGATAGATAAAGTGCTAATCACAGAGAAAAATAAAAAAGAGATGAAAGAGAATACAAAATACTGGAGACGGGAGAGAAGAGGAGGGTCATATCAGAGGTCTCTCTTTGTAGCTTGGGGATATTATGCAAAGAATCACTTTTATCATTATTAAATGTTCCCCGCATAAATTCCTGATACGTTGATGAGAGAAAAGGTGGTAAACACGGCACCAGGAAACATTCCTTATGTGTTGATTTCCAAGCAAATAGATTATACAGTATTGTGGATAATTTACAAATAGAAGTAAAGGATGATTACATTATGATTTTGGTGTCTTAAAAGCTTCCTTTTTATTAGAGTCATCATAAGCTTCATTATTTTGAGCTTTGACTCCTTAAGAGTAAGGAATATGTTTAATCTAACTGAAAAAGAACTGATCACCATCTGCTCTTTCTCCTTTCAGAGCTCCTTTATTTCACTGTTAACATATTAAAGTTCTCTTGAACTTCTCACTTTCAGAATAACTCTTTCCAAAGAAATACTGCAGTAATGTTTTTGAGTTCTGGAAAGGGCTGTCAGAGTCAATGGGTAGGTTTTTTTGTTTGACTTGTCTTTCAGACACATTTTAGCACACATTTAACACTTACTGGAATCTTCCAGAATAAGCGATAAAAATTTAAATAACCTACTGAATGATGTCAGCATTAACTTTAAATCCATCACTGAATTTGTCAAGGTTTGATGTTCTCTTTTTTTCTCCCTTTGGAGAGTGGGAAGATGCTGCTGCCACAGTTATGTGGACAAGCCACAGTTGAGAGGAGGTGGGAGCTTCAGCTGTTGGGGTCTGTGAGGGTTTGTAGCTCGGAAGCCCTCTTTTCCTGGGCTGGACTGCGGTGGACTCTCCTGCCTTGGATCCTCTTGAGCCTAGCTGGCACGCCGTCAGGAAACGGGACAGGCTTCCTGAAACCTTTCTGCTTTTAGACCTTTAAACCCACCTCCTCCAGTAGATGCCCTGTTGTGTCAGGTAAACTACGACCAGCATTGCTTAGTAATCAGAGCCTTGCCAGAGGAGCTGAGGTCTCAGGAAGTTGAATAATACCTGCTGCCCAGCCTGGCCATTCGGGGCAGAAGTTATTTCCTTCTGCTTATGATATTCAGAAATGGAGTGGAGAGGATTACCAAATAATCCAGGAGCACTAAGGGTACAGGAAAGAAGCAAACCAGAAAAAAACACCTGAAAAAGGTTTGATTGTCGCTCTGTATGACTGACAGAGCAAATGAAATTCTTAATAAATCAAATGTCGTGCATTTACTGTAAGGCTGTTTGCAGTTGCTTCTTTATATAGTTTATTCTTCATTGATAAATGTATCATTCTTTGGTACAGATAGTAAATACTGTACCTTTTACTCCACATAGCTACACAAACAAGTTTTTTGTAGTATCACAACCTTTATTAATATCATTAAGGGCCAAAAATAAATATTCCTTTCATTCCTCAATATTGTTTAAACTATTCCACAGTTCTTTCAAATGCAGTTTCTGCCTCAAACTACTCCAGTGTTATAAATAATAAACACTTCTTCCTTTCTAAAAGGCTTTTCTTTCTTTAAAGAGAACAATAAAATAAAATAATTTAAATCTTACAAACACCATAGAACTGATTCCACTCCTATATTGTTGTAGGAGTCAGGCCAAATAGCATCAGCCTATTCTAAATTCCAATAAAACCTTAATCTACATAATAGAAGTATTTCTCGTGTACATCATAGGTACATAAACACTTTCATTGCCTAGCTTTATGCATGTTATTTTCTCTTGTAATAAATCAATCACATTTTTCTTCCCTGATTCAACTTATTTCAAATATGTTTTATTTTTCTGTGTCACTGTAATTTCAGGTTCTTAAAAGTGAATTCCCTTGGAATACTTATTTTCTATACTTTTAACTTTTTAATAAAATAAACATGCAGCAAGATGTCTAACTCAGGTAGTAAGTAATGCAGATAATTGCATTGTCCTTTGAATGTGCTGTAGCTTTATTAATTCTTAACCAGTAAAATCATTTTGAAGTATTCTCCTTCATCTAAGGATACTAAAATGCATCTACACCTTTTCTGGTATCCTTTTAGCTATTTTTACAAACTGAAAACGGTCAGTGGCTTTTTCAGGAGGTTAAGATGAACAAAATTTAGAAATCAGATAGGGTAGAGGGAATTAAAAACATTAAAGTGTCCAGCTTAGTATATTAAGCAAACTCTCTATGAATGTTATGCAACAGAACTCATAACAAGATTTCTAGCAAAGCTTTATAGGTAATATTTTCCTGTTAATTATTTTGTAAGATACTCTATTCATAGGTTAAAAATGCCACAAGTCTTCTGTTTTGCCTTCATGGCAACACATCTGTTGTGGTTTAGCCCCAGCCGGCGACTAAGCCCCAGGCAGCCGCTCGCTCACTCCCCCATGGTGGGAAAAACGGAAGAGTAAAAGTGAGGAAACTCATGGATTGAGATAAAGACAGTTTAATAGGTAAAGCAAAAGCCGCACACGCAAGCAAAGCAAAATGAGGAATTCATTCCCCACTCCCCACGGGCAGGCAGGTGTTCAGCCATCTCCAGGGAAGCAGGGCTCCATCACGCGTAGTGGTTTCTTGGGAAGACAGACGCCATCACTCTGAACGTCCCTCCACCCCTTCCTCTTCGTTCCAGCTTTATATACTGAGCATGATGTTATATGGTATGGAATATCTCTTTGGCCAGCCTGGGTCAGCTGTCCTGGCTATGTCCCCTCCCAGCTTCCCATGCATCCCCAGCCTTCTCACTGGCAGGTCAGCACGAGAAGCTGGACTGACCTTGACTACTAAGCGACAACTCATCAGCATGTTATCAACATTTCTCATCCCAAATCCAAACCACAGCCTTACACTAGCTTCTGTGAAGAAAATTAACTCTACCCTGGCTGAAATCAGGACAACATCATAAACACAGCAAGCCATTTAGCTCCTCAGACTGGAGAGAGGTTCCTGTTTATAAGAAGAAACCATGTTGAAAGACAAAAGTATCATAGAATCATAGAATCGTTTGGGTTGGAAGGGACCTTTAAAGGTCATCTAGGCCAACCCCACTGCAATGAGCAGGGACATCATCAACTAGATCAGGTTGTTCAGAGCCTTATGCAAGCTGACCTGGAATGTTTCCAGGGATGGGGCATCTGTCACCTCTCTGGGCAACCTCTGCCAGGGTTTCATCACCCTCATTTTGAAAAATTTCTGCCTTCTATCTAGTCAAAATCTGCCCTCTTTCAGTTTAAAACCATTACCCCTTGTCCTATCACTACAGGCCCTGCTAAGATATCTGTCCCCATCTTTCTTATAGGCCCCCTTTAAGCACTGGAAGGCTGCACTCAGGTCTTCCTGGAGCCTTCTCTCCTCCAGGCTGAACAACCCCAACTCTCTCATCCTGTCCTCATAGGAGAGGTGTTCCATCCCTCTGGTCATTTTTTTGGCCCTCCTCTGGACCTGCTCCAACAGGTCCATGTCTTGCCTGTGCTGAGGGCTCCAGAGCTGGACGCAGGACTCCAGATGGGGTCTCGCCAAAGTGGAATACAGGGGCAGAATCCCCTCCCTCGACCTGCTGGCCATACTTCTTTGGATGCAGCTCAGGGTACAGTTGGCCTTCTGGATTGCAAGTGCACCTTGCTGGCTCCTGTCCAGCTTTTCATCCACCAGTACCCCCAAATCCTTCTTGGCAGGGCTTCTCTTGACCCCGTCATTCCCCAGCCTGTACTGGTACTGGGGGTTGCCTCGACCCAGGTGCAGATCCCTGCACTTGGCCATGTTGAACCTACTGAGGTTCACACGGGTCCATTCCTTGAGCTTGTCCAGGTCCCTCTGGATGTCATCCCATCCCTCAGGCGTGTCAACTGCTCCACTCAGCTTGGTGTGGCCTGCAAACTCGCCGAGGGTTCACTCGATCCCACTACGTCACTGATGAAGATATTAAAGGGTACTAGTCTCAATATCATAAAGATGAGCTTCCTTTGCAGATGACTTAAGACAAATTAAATAAACAGTGCTGTTTGTATTGGTACTACTTTGTGCTAGTCATGGACTGCTTTCTATTTTTTTGGATGCTGTGGTCAAACATCTGTTTTGTAGACCATTTAGAAAACAAGGTATTAGATAACTTTCTCTGAGAAATGAAATGACATGCCCCATTCAACCTATGTTTAAACATTTACAAAAACACTTTGCAACTCATTATACCCTTATCTGTTATCTCATTTATGCCACTTCTTATTTTCAATCAGAGGCTTTTGCTGGATATATGATTTTAAAGTTCAGAGGCAACAGCTCTTTTCTCCTTCTAATTCTGCAGAACTATATTGCTGCATTGTAAATACTTCCCTCTAATACTGTCAGGAAATTCGAAGGGAAAATTAGATTATTTTTTTTTCTTGTAGTGGTGAAATCGTTTACTTCTCTTAAGACTTCATTGTAAACAGAAGTTACTTGTAGGTTGAAATGTAATTGTATGCTGTCAGCTACTGAATCAAATGATGTTTTTTATTCGCACTATAATATAATGAGAATCACTGTATCAGAGTTCACTAGTGATCAAAAACTGTAATGTAGTATAAGAAGGGAACAAACTTCATCTTTTTTCCCTCCCTACACTTCAAATTATATTGGTAAGTATAATGGGTGGTTTTATCTCACACTCATTTTTGTACATAAAGGAATATCATTTTGACTCTAAAGCTGTGGGTATTGGTTTAATAGTTACTGGCCTAATGAATGTTTCTGTACGAGAACCTGAGAATGAGAGGTTGTGTGGTCTTGTTGACAGATACAAGATGTGGAAGAAAGCAGATTAATTGTAATATTTTTATCTTAATCCAAAATGATTACATCAAAAAAGTCTTTAAAATGGCTCTAAATAATTAGGTAGCCACCTGTAAATCTTCTGTAGCTTTTGACTGCTTCACTGTATGTTCCATGTCCTTTTCTCTTTCCAGTCTTATACTTTCTCATACTTTTCAAGAATGACTAAAAGGCATTGTGCTCTATCGCATAACCTTGCTTTACAAGCAGAGGTGATATCTTATTTTGCTAATATATTTCTTTCCCAGTTCCCATTTCACCTGTGTGGGTTGGGTTATCTGCCGTGGCAGAGGATATGTTGTGGTATATTTAGTACCTTTTAATATCTTTGAATTGAACCCATTTTTAGTGATGTGTGAACATTTTGCCCTCATCCCAAATCTGCCCTTTGTTACCCTATGGCAAAAATTTATTTATTCCTTTATGGAAATATATCCAGGATCATCACAGGCTTTTGACTGAGAAAATTAAATGGACCACTCAATATTCTTGCCAAACCTATTTCTTAGACTGAATTTCTCATTTGGGTGGTGAGCTCTGTGATTTCCTGGAGAGACTGTGTATTCTTTATCCTCGGATATGTTCAGACTGACCAGGGAAAACTGTGAGCAACCTACATCTAGACATGAAGTTTTCTCTACTTTGACTAGATGACTAGGTGGTTGGACTAGATGAGCTCCAGTTGTCTCTTACAACCTAAGTTATTGTTTGATTCCAGGCATATGAACTTTCTTTAGATCACAAAAGGGGAAATGTATATACAAACAAAAAAATGGAAGTCAATATGTGAAGTAAGCTCTTTTAAGGATAGTGTTTTCTACCTACCATTGAAGTGTCTGACTAGAACCATGTATAGCTCTCTTAATGTCTATAATTAGTTGTTACTGTATAGGCAAGCATTTAAAAAATTTAAAAAGAACCCTGTAGTTTCTACAAAGTAGCAGATTCCTGGAACTTAAGTTGAGACATTGGCTCATCTGTGAAGTTGGCTGAGGTAGATCATTAGAAGTTTTGAAGAACATTAAATTACATCTAGGTCAGTCATCCTTCCTGTGTGACTGTGATTTACTCACTACAGTGAATAAGGAGTGTGGTAACCACTGAAAAACCAGGCATGCTCCTTTGATATGATATTTGAAGCACAAAACAGAGTTTAGAGTCTCATGTGATATTAATTGGTAAAAGTACAAACATGATCTGTATAAGATGCTGTTTTTGTTTTGCAGTTTTGACTAGATGAGGAAAACAAACACCTTGTAATTTTCTGGACATCAGCACTACATAGAGAGAATTGAGAATGTCAGTTGGGATTCAGCCTGAAGCCAAAACTGCCATTATAAGCATTGAAACATGCTATCAGGTCATTAGGGAAGCAGTATCCTTTCTGATGATCACAGATGTGGACCTGGCATGGAGAGGCTGCTGCAGATCACAGCCACAGTTTCTGTTGTCTGTTGGCCTCTTTTTTACATGTCTGATGTGTATCCATTTAGTGTACTTACTAGTGTGTCTTACACTGTTTAGTCTGAAGGTTAGCAACTGATTCCCAAGGCAAAAGCCAGTTAAGGTCAATGTTTGTAGGTATTAACTAGACTTTGAAATCTGTGAATTGTGTGGTAAATGTCTTCCAAAGTTTCTAATAATTTCAAGGTGTCTCTGCATTACTGAGGAAACTGTTAGGCAAAGATGTGTTATGAACATGGTTATCCTGACCTAACACATTATCAGATGCACCAAGAGCTGGTGACTGATTGTATTGTCTCCCAGAAAGAAAGTATAGTATGGTCACAATGAGGCAGGGCTCAGAATATCACTTTTACAGTTGCTTTCAAGTCAGGGCCTGTTGTCAGATCAAAACATGTTGTGTTATAACTTTATTTAGCTATAAACAGTGGAGCTTGTCCAGGGACTTTAGAAATTAACCATAAATCAGTAGGAATTTAACGAATACACTCATTCCACTGAGCTCAGGACTCCTTTGCTTATACTAATGAAAACCAACAGTATAATTTAATTATCTGTTGCAAGAAAGTCACAAACATAGAAAATTGTCTTTTATTCAGAACAGTCATGCAGTTCTGAGATAAGACAATTGAACGGAATGTAAGATCTTCAGATGGAGGAAACAGAAAACATAGAAAACATTGGCTTAGTCATTCATCTAACAGTTGCCAGTCAAACTAATAAGAATTCAGGAAAAACTCTACAAGCACTTTTAAAACTTGATGTATTTGCAGTTCAGTCCTGTCTCCTATGAATATTGAAGCTATTGAGATGAGATAAGCATGTACGACAGCAATGAAGACAAGTAAAAGTGATTGAACCGTACCGCTGAGGTAAGTGAGAATATAAACTCATAGAAATTCTCTCAGAATGTGTCAGATTCTTTCAGGGATGGAATGTGTTTCACACCATAAACTAACTAAACTTGACTGTGTGTTTTGGAGACCTAGTGAGTGACATGGGAAATGAGGGGGAAATGCAGACCAAATAGAAAAGAGGTCATGAAAAATACCTGGTGTTTCAGACAGTCATTTGATTGAAACGTTTTACCAATATCTATCTTGAAGCATCACAGTTGCAGTTCTGGAAGTAGATAAATAGGAAGATAAAGCAGCATCAGAGGCAAACCTGGGTTATTTTCTCATATGTCTTTGTGTAGCTTTTCCAGAAAGAAAAATTCAGTTATCACATTTTCAGCTGGGCACTAGTGTTTGGTACCTTGGGTGGCTAAATCAATAACTAGAATCACTGAAGCTCTAGTAAATGTGGGGCAGCGGGGAGGAAAAAGGAAGGAGTATACAACAAGTTATTCATGAACATGAAGGTATGTAGAACGGGGAATTGTTACTATCACAGATGTGGAGGAATAACATCAAAATTTAGAAGTAAGTTGGCTCCTTTGTGCCAGCTTTTGGAAGAGTGCATCTGTAGTGGATTTAAAAGAATAATGATGCAAATCACCATGGTACCATATTATGTGTAAATTTGTCACTTTAAAGAAATGTGGTGTATGATAAATAGATGGATTCCCAGGTGAGTCAGCTTCAGCACAATTATGTCTGGGGGTTTGGTGAATTCTCCTTCTCAACTGTGTTTGTTAAGAGAGAACAGAATATTTGAAGGAATAAAGATATGTATTGCCTTGACTCTTTATCCCTGTTCAGTGTTCATGCATGAAAGGAAAATCTATCAATTCAGTTAGGAGAGTGACAGTCCTGCACACAAGTCTGTAAACCAGCACACCTGAGGAACAACATCCCTCGACAAGTTTTTGTAGTTTTGCGTATTCCATCGTTCTCTGAGATACTGGTTATTTTCCCATATCTTGGATGTGTCTCAGGAATGAATTGCAGACAGAGTGGAAACAAAAATAACAGTATTTCGTATAAGGCTTTCTTCTAGATCTTCCTGTTGCTGAGGGTTTAAAAGAAAACCCAACTGGTGTTTCAGAAGCAGATTTATTCACAATGCAATGAGTGTTGACCAGACTATTGCTAATGCATTTATAGTTTTGATTGGAAACCAAATCTTTTAGTAAAAAGACAAAAGTAAACTTTTAACAAAACAAGATATCCTGATTTGTGATCAAGACTTTGAAATGAAAGAAAAGTGGTTATGAGTAGGAACAAAATCGCTCTGTCAGTTTTGAATAGTAACACTAGTAGTTTACTCTTAGAGTTTAAGTACCATGACTTTATATAACAGTTTTACAAAATTGTCTCTCTGTTGTGTCCTCTTGCTTCTCTTGCTTCACACAGACAAGAACATTTTGTAGGATCTTGTGTTTCTGATGTTTAGGGGCAAAGCTATTCTGGATTCTATGCAAACTACTGTATTACTTCTGCTTCCTCAGGAAAATACTTTTTATTCCTTTCCCCTCCCCCCGCCAGCCAAAACACATCGAAAACAGCAGTTGTCTGCTGCCAAATTAACAACCGTCAGCTCATTGTATGAAAGTAAGGTATGAGACTAAAAAGTGTGGGACTGTGAACAGGGCCCTGCATGGGGATGTCCAAGTCTGAATCTGGACAGGAGTAGGAATTGCCTTTTCAGTTGAGCAAACATAATACACAATTACAAATAAAAATAAAATAAAACAGAAACAAAACAAAAAAACCAGAAGTAAGCGTTTTTAATGGGATCAGCATTAAGCCTGTCTACAGTGTGTGAGTCAGCTCAAAATAAATATTACTCTACCCTAAGAATACCCTAATGTGCTAATGTTAATTAGAGACATTGGGCCGTTTGATTAATTGAGACAATGAAGCTATGAAAGGTATTGTGTTCTGGGTTTATTAAACATGCATTGTAAGTGTGCGTTAAGAAAGAGATTGTAGTTTACACTGACATATTGTGTCCTAAAATCAATGTCATCGATCAGATTTTCTTGAACAAAAACCAGTACAAATATCCTTTAGACATTTAGGTTATCTATGTGCAAAAATAAACAATAATGACTCATAATTTAAACTGTATCGTTTCATGGACTTTTCAGGGAAGTCCACAAAAACCATATACAAAGCATGTAATTTCCAATGTAGTGGAAACAAACCTCTCTAAATACTACCTGTCTCAATAAATGCTTCCTTTCCTTCAGCTGTGGTCTTCTTGCCCTTTGTTTATTTTCCCACAAAACTGCTGTCTACGGTAAAGACTGGATATTAAGTTCTGCTGTGTTTTCTGTTGTTAATATGAACTAGATTCTTATTATTTAACTCCTTCATGAACAATTTTTCAACTGTTGGTAAAGACACTATATGAAAAGTGAGTGGAGAATTTTACTGCAATTAACTAACACTGTTTTGCAATATTAAGTGTTGAATTAAAAAAAACCTCACACAATAACAAAATCAGTGCAGATACAATATTAAATTACATTGGTCCTTTTTGTTCAGCAAACTGAATACAATAGTGTATTTTAAATAGTGGAAAAGATAAGAAAAAGAGCATTCATCTCTCCCCCTATCTCAGTAGAACTGTTTTGTGAAAACTGGTATGCATTGTACGGAAGTTTTCAGGATATTTGATGCCTGAGTGCATGCCATAATCAGATTTCGTTAGTTTACAGAGATAGGTATAAAAGTGGTTGCTCCATCTGGTTGTAATTTTGCTTTTCATTTTATACTTTTTATATATATATATATACACACACTATACAATATATGTCAAGAAATCCACTCATTTTGAATTTTTTTGCTGAATTTTTGAGTAACTGAGATGATCTGCCAATTTAAAGAGTGTTTTTACTGGTTTCTGTGGTCTTAAGATAGGCACAAAAGAAACCTTTCCCTGAATCTCATTATTTTGGATGCTTTTAGGTATGACTTGTAATTTAAGAAGGGAGTTAGGGAGTCTTAATATACCCTTCAATTTGCTCATATTCTTTTGAGTGATTTAGTTTAAGTTTTACTATATCATGTTATGTAAATCTTTGTAAGCCAAATGATTCAGTCCAATGCTTTCTTCACAAATGTACATTCTTTATAACATGGTTAATATTAAACACTTCAATTCTTGAAAAGTGCAGAGGATAAAGTAAGACAACAAACAGCCAGAAACAGGAGGCACCTTAAGAATGTGTAGATTATTGATGGAGGTCAGCAGTAGCAGCTTTGCAGTTGTGTGATAGTTCATTTGCTCAAGGGTTGTATATGTTTGGCAAGCTCTGAAATGTCAATGTCAGTCTCAAGATGTGCAAGAATAGAAATTACTTGGATATAAGGGCTCCTTGTGTGAATGTTTTCTTCCTTTTATTTCCTTGAAACCAAACACTGCGTTTGGATTCCTTTGCTATTTACCCAAAACATTCAGAACCTCAGGGCTAAACAAATAAGACATTCCCAGAATGCCCAAGTTCTCAGATTAAGTACATGAGGAATACTTTGCTGGCATCAGAAAAGGAAATGTGCTTTCTACAGAATGGATAAATATATAGCAAGTCAGAAAACAAGGTTATGGTAATCTTCCTTTCCCTCATTATTCCTGAATAACTCATAAATCCTGTATAAGGAAGATTATATTGCTTGGAAACACTGAACTGAGCAGTATGATTCAATGCAGCCACCGGAGATATCGCAAAAACGGCATTTTAGCCTTGCTTTCATTTGAAACATGGTTGCCAAAAGTAAAGTAGTTAAACCACTTATGATATTCAAGTGCATGGATGATCTGCATAAAGTCTGAGCAACAGCAGTCAAAATAAAGAAGTCCCAATGCAATCCAAACTTGAAAATATTTTTCTGTGACACCAATAAGATGAATTTAGAGGCATTGCTATGCTCATTGGAGCTGGGACAGGGCAGTCTTTTGAAAAAACAGGTTTATATCCACTAGCTATTTTTGTTTGTGTTGTAGGTGATGCCTGCACATGGTTTCTTATGGAGGCCTTCCTGATATTCACAGATACTTGATAGTTCTTCTTTGCATCAAATTTATAGTGAAGAAGTTGCATACAACAATGTTGACATAACTGCATAAAATTGCCCTGGTTGCAGTTTTGCTGTTTTTAAACTTGGCCTGGCTCTCATCATGGCCAAGGTAGATAGCTCTCCAAGGCAGCAGAGCCCTGGGGACAGCAAAAAGGCCTTGGCCCTGCTGCAGGCTTTTGTTCTGTCAGAGCACTAGGAAAAGCCAACAGACTTGATGCAGAGAGACAGATGCTGCTGGGGCTGGTGAAGGATCCATTCCCAGCAGCACCACTCAGCGGTTCCTGTGCTGTATCCCTCACATGCCCGGCAGATGAAGCAGGACCAACTCTCCAGGGGCTTCTCCATCTGGCCCCCTTCCTCCTTCCCTTTCAGGTATCAGGATCTCCTTCATTTCTACTCCTCAATTCCTTACAGCAACAGCAACCCACTTCCTCAGAGTACAGTTCAAATGTGCCTTTACTGCAAGAAGTCTTGACGGGACTCAGTGGTGAACTCTACAAATAACATTGCCAGACATGGCAGTGTTCAACACTCAGAGCTGACACTGTTCAACAGCTTCCCTCTCTGTTAGTACGGTGGTTAGGCCCTGCTATGAAAACCCGTTGAACAGTGGAGGTAGGGTCTTCTGGCCCTGGCACAGGTTTCCTTCGCAGTTTTAGATGAATCTGTTAGCTCCACTGTGCTTCAGTCCTATCGGTAGAACAGGGATTTCTACCTTCCAGCTCTGCATGGATATTGCAGAAGATAGACTGCAAAGGGTAATGTGAAAGTCTAGATTCTGGAAGAAAAAAAAGCACAAAAGAAACAGTTTTCCTATTCGATACGTAGATAATACATGCAGTGTTGCACAGATAATAACACCATAGCACATAAAGATGTAATACAATATGGATGGGGTTCTTAGTGTAATTCTATCAGTTAGATTCCTAAAGCAGGCACCTTGGGGTGTTGAATAAACATCCCTGTGCATTTTTACTGAGTACAAAACTGTATACTGAATAAAAGCTAAGTCTCTTTCTATTAAAACATTAAAATGCTGATGTGTGATATGTGATTGCAGATTCCAGGAAGTATGAAATTCACTTCATAACTTCCTTTTCTATAGAAAAGAACTACACTAATCCGAGCACCTTAATAAATGGTAGTAATACTCAGAACAACAGTAGTACTTTGAGCTTATACAACACCTTTAGCTGCAGTACTTTAAATCATTTTACAAAAATAATTAGCTCAGCTTCTCAACCTATTGAGAAGTACGTTTAGCAAGTCCTTTATTTGTATTCTACCTACAAAAGCAATGAGGTTCTGAGAAATAAATTATTTTCCATAAGATCATGAAACATTCAGTAATTCAGACAAGGACTCCTGCAAGATCTGGATTCCTCTCTTCTGTTCTTAATTCCTTCTGTTTCTCTAGAAGACACTGTTAGGCAGCCTGAAAAGCTACTACATAGAAAAAAATACCTAGGGAGGAAAAAAATTATCTCCTTCTCCTCTCCCATCCCAATAATAAAGGGAAATCATATCTGTAGACTGGATGTGAAGTGAGATTTATAGAATTATTTACTCTGCAATAGACTAAAAATTAGTTTCTATGACAACCACTGCACCTTCTGAAATCCAGAATACCTTTACAATAAACATAAGTACAGCACAACAAAATCTTTAACATATCTTGTATTATTTTTAATAAGTGAGAGTTTATGCTGCATATAAGCATCCATTAACTGATCTTTTGTGTTTTTTATAATGCTAAGTTCTGTAAAGTTTGCATTTCAGAAAGGAATTAATATTTGTTATTGATGGTGACTCTTGTATGCTGTCCCTGAGAGGATATCGCCAGAAAAACAGTGGTTCAAGAATGCTGATGAGTATAATATATGGAAATCTGGAAGTCTGTGATAGTTGCCTGGTTAAGATTTTATTATTTATATGGTTCACATCCCTAACACTGAAGAAGGATTTAAATGAAGAGGGATCTTTTTAGTATTGATCGTGTGTTGATAATAGTCCTGCTCTGAGTTGGAAATTGGACTAAATGACATCTCTTGCAACCCACGTTTCTATGTTTTTATGATTAATTGCCTTATAAATGAATTTGTGCTGTTTTAAAGTCTCATGTCTTGTATAGGTACTTTTTCCTTGAACCATGTAAAGTTGTATTTAAAAGATTATGAAACATGCCAGGTATGTGACAGAAGTCATGGTATAGAGGTTCTTTTGAGAAAGAACTGATGGAAGAAGTCTGGGCAATTTTCATTCAGTATCTTTTATTTGTCAAAAAAAAAAAAAGCAGCAGCAAATATATTTTACTATAATTTCTCTGGAAACGAGTATTTGGTTTACTTCCATCTTATCTGCTTGGAAAAGTGCCAAGTTCTTCCTGTCCTAAATCAAGCTGTTTGATATCATGCATCCCAGTATCCACAACCCTGCAATAGTCAAGGAGAAGGTTGCTGCCAGGAGCAGAAACCCTGGAGTTTTGGAGATTTTGGAGATTTTGGATTCAACAAAACCATGGACCTAACTCAGTGCAAGGATTCCAGGGTTTTCCTCTCATGGAGAGTTCTAATAAACCTGTTTTTCACCCTGTCTCAGAATAGAATTGAATTTTAAGGTGTCCATGGGATGGAATTAATGACTCAGTGGAGACTGAGGGCTAACACAGTTGTGCAATATGTAATGGAAACCTCTGTCATAATCCATGACTATATAGCTTTTTCCCTCATTCTCTCTGTAAGTAAATATGTATTTTCAAGTATTGCAGGGAGGTGAGTTACTCTTTTTTTGAAGAATGGTAATTATACTGTGCTTGAATATGCTAAGATTGTTTATTTTCTATGTTTGAACCCAAGAAATAATTTTATTTTTGTAACATCTCTATCAAAATAACTCAGCAAGTTGTTAGTATATGGGGGGATTGATTGAGAAACAAAACAGCATTCTCAAATGTGAATGTGGCGTTTTGTTCTAATGCAAGCATGAAGAAAACAGTTAAGAAAAGGTCATAGCAGGAAAGAAAGAGGCACAAGATGGTTTATTAGACAAAATGAGACTATTTCTTCACTGTTGTAGTGGGCTGAAAAGTTACCTTGCATAATTTTCTGTAGCTGAAGATTTCACATGAATTATGTTTACCTTGTGCTCACTGTGTGTTGCTTGAGGTATGAAGGGTTAATATATTGCAGTAGGCTTCAACAAGAACAGGTGGCAATTTAACAAGTACCTGTGTACTCCTTTAGTAGTTGTCATGCACTTCTAGTGATTTCCTATCCCGAAGTCTCATTACAGTTTTTAAACCCAGGTGATAGTACCTTATACTTCAGACACTAGATACAGATGTCTGAGGTGCCTCCATTATTGATAAGTAGTGACAAGTGAAATAAAAGATATTTCATGTTGCAGAATATTTTGCTACTTTCATTCTTTGTAACATGGTGGGGCAAACATTGGAATCTGTGAATGTGCTGTTGGAAAATTTTGTAATACTTGCTTTCTGTCAGAATATGAAAATATTTCAGCAGAATTCAGCTGATCCTCAAGACTTCAGTCATCACTTGTAACTCTTTTTATAGTCAAAGGAAAGAAATGGACACTTTTAGGGTGCAATCCTAAATCATGTATCCAAAATTAATGAGTTTAGTTGTTCTCTAGAAGTGACTACTCCTATCTGTGGTCTATAGAAGTCTGGGCTGATTTGCTCTGGTGTAGCATGCATTGTAACCAGCTAAAGTTGTAAGATAAATCCCATCCTTAATTTCAAAGTTTTAATCACAAGAAAACCTTTTTGATATGTACTAATTTAATGAATTGTGTAATATTCTGTTTGTTATGAACAAAGCTGCTTGAGTTCATTTGGTTTAATGGTAAGCTGCATTTTGGCCAGTATAATGTGTTCATTTAGAAAAGCTGAAGACATAGAAACCTGATGTCCCACTGTCCACAAAGACTTTCACATTAAGATACAACTTAGAAAGTGCACTGGGTCATAGAATCCCTTCACACTGAGAGAAATAATTGTAAAGTATAAGGTCTGTTCAAGAAAACAACTGATATGAAAACATCAGGACCTGTAAGAGAGTGGGAAAAAAAGAGAAAGATTAAGTTTAATGTTGTATTGAAATTAAATTAAATAAAACACACTTGGTCCATTTAAGAAGAGGAATTTATCAGATTATGTCAAAATGACTCTAAATAACACCTCGTGTTTGATTTTTCTTGATGGAAAATACTAGATTCACAGAAAAAGTAGTATTTCTTCTCTGTATTCTCAAACCTAACATTTTTCCTCAGAAAACCATTAAACAAAAGCCACAAAAATTTTAGAGTGGCTAGACTGAGGGGCTATACTGGTTACCTAGTGACACAACAGCACTAGGTTTCCTTGCAAAATAGTATGAAGAGGATTGAACAGAGGATAGAAATCTCTCTTGTGTATATTCTACAACAGCAGAATGCCATTTAATCATAAAACCTCATGATGAAGTTTTACTGACTCCTTCCTCTTAAAACCTACATTATTAATCTCTAACTATTACTATACTGTTTTGTCAGGTTTTTTTTCCATAGTTAAATTACTGTATTTACCTGTAACTTTAAAAAAAATACAAAACCCCACAAACCCCCATATTTCTGAGCATAACAAAATGATGCTAGCTATTCAGTTATTCAACACTGTTAGCAGGTAAGCATGAATAAGAAAGAATAACAAAAGAAGAAGAAGGAACACTACCAATCCCAAGATATTTTGCCCGCAAACACCATTAAAACGAGGTTAGTTTCATAGAACTGGATTGAGAGGTACTGAAAAGGTATTAAGGGGAATGACAGTTATTTCCTGGGTTCTTCAAAGATATTTTTGTAGTGAAAATTAAATATTTGAAATAGAATTGTGATTTTTGAAAAGACAAGGAACAAAAATTTTAAAAATCATAACTGTAGTATTTGTGGGGAAGAATAATATTATTGAAAGGAAATAATTAAAACTTAATTATATACTTGTGCATTATTATTCCATGTAATTTGAAAATCTAGCAATAGTAACATTATAAGCAAAGATCTGAAGGAGACCTTCATCATGCTCATTGGTTTCTTTCCCATGACAGTCAGAGCAGAAAAAAATTAAATAAGTTTTGGATTTTTTTTTCCTATGCAAAGAAGGGAATCAATTTAACTTTTAAAGAAATCAGAAAATATATGTAGTTTAGAACAAAAATACTCTGTAAATAAGTCTAATAAGTATCTTTGGTATCTGCATGTTTCAATAGATATTTAAAGTTCTTAGCACTTGAACGTGGACATTAGGATCTCGTTTTCATAATACATTTGCATTTTTTAACAAGTTGTAACTGTACTTGACTATATTCGTACCTTAACTTTCTATTTCACATGGGTTGGGACTGTTGGCTGTTAGTAGGTGGTGTGGTTTAAACCCAGTAGGGAGCTCGGCCCCACACAGCCATTTGCTCACTCCCCCACAGTGGGATGTGGGAGAGAATTGGAAGGGCAAAAGTGACAAAACACATGGGTTGAGATAAAGGCAGCATAACAGGTAAAGCAAAAGCCATGCACACAAGTAAAACAAAATACGGGATTCGTTCACTACTTCACAACAGCAGGCAGGTGTTCAGCCATCTCCAGGAAAGCAGGGCTTCATCACGCATAACAGTTACTTGGAAAGACATCACTCTGAATGTCCCCCCTTCCTCCTTCTTTGCAGATTTTATTGCTGAGCGTGATGCTGTATGGTAAGGAGTATCTCTTTTGTCAGTTGGGGTCAGCTGTTTGGGCTGAGTCCTCTCCCAAATTCTTGTGCACCCCCAGCCTACTTGCTGGTGGGGCAGTGTTAGAAGCAGACAAGGTCCTAACACTGTGTAAGTATAACAAAAACATTCCTGTATTATTGGCACTGTTTTCATCACAAATCCAAATGACAGGACTATACAAGCTACTATTAAGAAAATTAACTCTGTACCACACAGAACCAGCACAGTAGGCTGCAGAATCTCTTTAGATGGAAAGGGACCACACAGACATGTATTTTTCTAGCAAGCTTAATTTAAAATTATTTCACAGTGTTTCTTTCATAGAATCATGGAATCATTAAGGTTGGAAAAGACCTCTAAGATCATCAAGTCCAACCATAAACCTAACACTGCTGAGTCCACCACTAAACCATGACCCTAAGTGCCACATCTAAATGACTTTTAAATACTGCCATGGATGGTGGCTTCCCTGGGCAGCCTGTTCCAACACTTGATAACCCTTTTGGTCAAAGGGCTGGTCTTGTTTAACGTCTTTATCAATGATCTGGATGAGAGGATTGAGTGCTCCCTCAGTAAGTTTGCAGACGACACCAAGTTGGGAGGCAGCGTTGATCTGCTCAAGGGTAGGAAGACTTTACAGAAGGATCTGGACAAGCTGGATTGATGGGCTGAGGTCAGTTGTATGAGGTTCAACATAGTGTTGAGTCCTGCACCTGGGTCATAACAACCCCATGCAGCGCTACAGGCTTGGGGAGGAGTGGCTGGAGAGCTGCCCAGCAGACCTGGGGGTGCTGGTTGACAGCCGGCTGAACATGAGCCGGCAGTGTGCCCAGGTGGCTAAGAAGACCAACAGTGTCTTGGCCTGTATCAGAAATAGTGTGGCCAGCAGGAGTAGGGAAGTGATCGTGCCCCTGTACTCGGCACTGGTGAGGCTGCACCTTGAATCCTGTGTTCGGTTTTGGGCCACTCACTACAAGAAGGATGTTGAAGTGCTGGAGCGTGTCCAGAGAAGGGCAACGAAGCTGGTGAGGGGTCTGGAGCACAAGTCTTCTGAGGAGCGGCTGAGGGAACTGGGGTTGTTCAGTCTGGAGAAGAGGAGGCTGAGGGGAGGCCTCATCGCTCATCAACTACCTGAAAAGGGGTTGTGGTGAGGTGGGTGTTGGTCTCTTCTCCCAAGTAGCTAGCGATAGAACGAGAGGAAATGGCCCCGAGTTGCACCAGGGGAAGTTTATGTTAGATATTAGGAAAAATTTCTTCACCAAAAATGTTGTCAATTATTGGCACAGGCTGGCCAGAGAGGTGGGGGAGTCACCATCACTGAAGGTGTTGAAAAAATGTGTGGACGTGACACTTCGAGACATGGGTTAGAGGGCATAGTGGTGTTGGGTTGATGGTTGGACTTGATGATCTTAAAGGTCTTTTCCAGTCTTAATGATTCTCTGACTCTATGATTCTATGAAATGCAGAATGATGGTTTGTGTAAATTTTGAAGGAGCTCAGGAACTGTAGATGAAGTTACCTGGCTCTGACTAATGTTTGTGTTGAACCTGTGAAAATAGGCTAATGGATCCTAAATAAGCCATGTAGAATGTTTTGAAACTTTTGCCCTTGATGATTTAATAGACCCAATTAAGTTTCTTTTACATAGATACATTATTAGATAATTACATTTTTAGGTAATGCATTATTAGATAATAATGTTATGTCACAGTGACGGTCCTATTGAAACCTATTGGAAATCAATGGACTTGCAAGAATATCAATAATGTCATCAGTACAGATAAAATCCTTCTGTAGTGTCTTTATCGCTCTTCTTGAAGTAGCTCAAGTTACTGATTAATTATTCATTTTCTCTAATGTTTGAAGATAGGTCAAGAAAAATTTAATTAAAAAGCATCAGCCAAGCATTGTTAAGGAAGTTTCTGTGGGGGATCTTTCTGATACCTTTCTTCTCCCCTTGATGTTTAAAGGAGTTATCCTGATGGGGTTATTTTGTCAGGTTTCTGTCAGGCTGCCTTTGCCACATTTTGCAGCTCATTGCTGCACTCTCTGATAATCTTACTAGACTGACTGGCTGCAGTTATTACCCTTTATATGAAGGATCTATGTTGAAAGCCAGTTATGAGTTTCTGTCCCAGTGGATTGTATGATGAAGTTGAAGCAGGCTGTCATCCAAAGCTGTATAATAGCCTCAGCTGGGAAATACAAAAGTGCCATGGATTATTGATAGAGTCATATCAGCAGTTCTGCTGACAAATTTGATGCCTCTTTTGCTAGGTTTCCGTTATTAAGAAATACCTCTGTTAGTATGTCTTCCCTTTTCTCTCCCTGTGTGTTCCATTTGCTTGGCTTATGATTTGGCAACCTAACATATATTCCAGTGAAAAATTATGTTATAGTTAATAACCCTAATGTTACAAGGAAAAATGATGAATTTAACAAAATGTTAATGATCTTTAAAAAAAACCCCTAGAAGTATAAATTTAACAGACCATTTTAAAATTATCTTTTATTCCATTTTTTCTGTTTCTTTCAAAGTACTTCAGAAAGCATTAAAATGAATCATTTTTCCTTATCTTGAATATCTGTAGTACAAAGAAAAAGGCAGAGAAGGGAAGATTATTCTAGCAGTTCTTCACATTTTAACTGACATGCTGGTAAAATTAGTCTTTCATTTAATCATAAAAATTATACCCCCATTAGCATTAAAAATTCTGCCCTGTTCATGTCATTGTATGGTATAACTGTTACAAGGAAAACAAAAAATACAATTTTGAAGATTTGGATTGACAGAGCTGCAAAAAGTTGACTATTTATTTTATATTATTGTGAAAGTCCTACCACTGCTTCCTCTGTTGGAAATCAGTTTTTATCTAGCTGAAGTGTAGAAGCTGTTTAATGGAAAAATGGGGTAAATTATGGTGGCAAAATGGATTCTGCAAAGCATGTTTCTCTCCCCTCCAACTTATATTCAATCAAGATATGGAAGAATGAGAGACAGTGTTCGGTTAAGGCTGAATTATGTGTCCAAGCTGGAAATCTTGTAACACCAGACACAGTGGTAGCAGTTAATGAGCTATGAAAGTCCTTCTTGGTCTTTCAAAAGACGTGAAATCAAGAGCCAGCCTAGTTAAAAAGCATTTTGGATAATCATTTTCAGAGGAGAAGGGGGACACCACTGCTCTTGGTTGTGATTAGTGTGTTAACCACCTCTACCCCAGCTGATAAAAGGTTTTGCATGCTCCCACATTCAGTCCTTGCTCCACCACAGAGGATCTGTCTGGTGTTGATATCTGTCAGTCTGTTAAGACATAATGGGCTTGTGTCACTGACTTCACTTCTGACAGGGGCCAGTTGAGATTTACCGGAATGTCTTGAAATGAAGCTGAAATGTTGAGCTGCCCTTTTTATTAGCTCTGCTTTAAAAATCCAGAATAAATAAGGAAAAATTATGAAAAAAGGAAAATCATCCCCATGTTAACAAAAACAGTGATTGAACAAGGAGAGTGAGATCAAACCCTAAGCACTGCTTTAATGAAGTGAAGTTTCGCTGAGAACCAGATATTCCAAAACACTCTTTTGCATATGAACATCTAAGTACCTGTCAGTGGTACATTGACTATCTTGTGCCAAAAGTCCCTTTTGCTAGGGAGCATTAAAATATTCTCTTCAGCACATAAACACTGTGGGCTTTGCCCTTCACTTGTTAAGTTAGAAATAGGTATTCATACGGAAGTTACTTAGCTAATTTGCAAAAGCTGCTCTCTGAGATGGATGGTACTTCATTATTCTGTGATGTATGTCATTGCATTATGCTTCTTTGGGTACCAGCAGAAAAGGGGCCTCTTGGCTTGGTCCAACAGGCTGCTGTCCTCTGGGTTAGGTGGAGCTCCAAGGAGGGAAAGGGAAATTGCTTCTTTCCTGAGATCTCTCAGAAGGGCAAGTCTCCACAGCATGTTGCAGAACAGGGAACTGAGGTGTCATGGGTGAGCTGTAAGCCTGCAGTACAACTGAGATTGGGCAGGGAAGAGTGATGTATCTGATCCTTTAAAGTAACAGACTGCAAAACCTATCTTTCTAGACACCCAGAGGTGACTGTGGAATTTGCAGCAACCAAAGAAAAAATCGTACAGCTTCTGGATTGAGCAGATCTGAAGGAAAGACACTGGCTTGCAAGAAGACAAGTCCCATTCTGTGTTTTCCCCTAATTAAAAAAAAAAAAAAAAGAAATCTTCTAGTTCACTTAGCCTTCTGGGGTTCATTCTTATGATAAAAAAATGTAGAATAAAACATCATGGTTTGGCAGCCTCAGAGACTCATCCTGCCAACAATGTAATGATGATACAGTGAAGGGGTGTGTGTGGAGTGCATTCCTTTTTATGATAAATGCAAGCGTAAGATAACTACCTGAAAGTATTAACCTGTTGTCTGCCTTGCCTTTGTTTCCTTAAGTAGTAAACAGACAAATCAGAAAAAAAGCGGTTTCGGAGACAGGAATGAAGGAAGTTCTGAAGTTGAAAACATACTGCTTGGATGTATATACTGAGATACTGTTGTATAAACCAGTATATATCAGTAATGGTGTCTGAGTCTATCTATATGTATAAACATTTCTATGTGTATGTGTATATACATATATGTGTGTATTTATACACACACACACAATGAGATTTATTATGGTAGCTGTACCCATGTATCCCACTGGTACATATCCTTTAGCATAACCTAGATAACAGCGCTTGTGCCTATCACGATTATATTAGAGCAAAGAAAAAGATGCATATAATCGATTTAATCTTACAGTTTTTGTACAAGAAAACATTCCAAGAGAATTCAGAACAGCATATATACAAGAGCTGCTGTAGAGGACCCCCTTTGAAAAATAGATCATATTCTTTAAGCTGACATATTCTGGATTATCATAATACTGATGGGCGGCATGTTTATGTCCAAGAAGCATTCCTGGATATCCTGTACAGTCTGTATAATGTAATGTGATTTCTCTGTTCCTTCCAAGTGCTATGTTACCATTGCTGTCATCAGCTGACCTGCTCAAAGAGCAACTGAAGAGCACACACAAGAGATTAATGATGATAAATTCTTAATCCTGTAGAGAACATTGGAATGCAATATCTTACAGAGGGTAGTCAGACAATCTTTTACATATAATTTTATTTTCTTTCTCCTCTGTTATGGAAGTGTTCAGGAACTAACCCTTACTTTCTCCAACTCTTGGTGAGAAGTTGACAGCAAAATTGACCACATTTAACTAATTCATTAAAAAACTAATGTGTTTTACTAAGACCTGTACCTGGTGTCTTTGGTCCCCACAGGTTGGAGTCTCTTGTGTTTGTCTCTGTTTGTGTTAAGAATGCCAAAATAGGCTATGGAGGCAGATGTAGTTGACAAAGGCTGCCAGCTTTTCAGTTGTGATCTATTGACTGTGGCTGCATCATCCAGACTTATGGTTGGTACTAAAAAAGCTTCCCCAAAAAAGGCAGCAGCAGAGTAACCACAATGTTTTTTCGTTTGTTTGTTTTTTCTTTCCCTCCTATTTAAAAGAAAGGCTGTCTCATATGGGAGTCAATGTGTTGATTTACAAACTAGGACTTGTTTGAAGAGGAATAGTGCAGCTAGTTTCTCTGTAGAGAATTAATAGAGATAAACAGTTTTTCAAGGGTTAGTCTAAATGACAACTTGGGTTTCATCCTCTGAGCACTGATTCAGGTTTCTTACTTTTCTCCATTGTCTCTATAAGTATAGTCTCACAAAATTCAGTGAGGAGGCTAATGTAAATTTGGTTAGTGAAAGTAGTAACTGAACTTAAAATGTTGAGAATACTACTCTCGTTTCCCCCCTATATTGTTTATTTTGAACATTTGTTTTTGTGACGATGAATCCCATGGGATAAATTCTGTTCCCTAAATGCATAAATGACAAACGTACAAAAAAAAATTGAAGAGTGAAAACCAGATGATGTATTTCCGATGTTTTTTTCTTAATACCTACAAATTACTTTGAAACTCCTTATCAAGTAAAAAAATAATAGAAATTAACATATCTGTTAAATTTTTAAATTTCTTTTTACTTATCATAGTACTGAAACACATTTTGTTCTGCTGTGCCTGCTTGCTAAATTATGGGCTACTGAACCTTTTTGGATTCAATATGGACCTCATATATGCATTGGAGTTTGGAATTTTATTTAGGTAAAGAGAATTTATACCAATATTGGTGTTTCACATTCATTGATTTTAACTGATTTAGTTTCATTTAATTGATTTTAATTTAACTGAAGCTCTTACGAAACCTTCTGTATTACCTTGCAGTAAGGACACAGGAAAATGAGACTCAAGCGGCATGTGTAGGAACTAACAGTCTGTGTTTTGAGCTTATCTGGTTTTAAGAACCACTGACTGTCATCAAATGCATTTTTAGAAGAAACCTAGAATTAACAGAATGAATTGTGGAGGGGGAAAGATGTATTTTTTTGACCTCTACTGTTCCATACATTTTTGTACAGTAATTTACAGTGTTTCCTGTAAAAATGAGCTGGAAATTGTCAACAAGGTAGAGCAGAAGCTGATGAAATGAAGCTGTTTGGGTCTATGGCAGAGGAAAACGTTGAGAATTTCCTTCTCTACCTTTGTCCTAGTCTGATGGGACAAATTGTTGTTTTGCCTTTGGTTGACTGGAAGGTACACATAACCAGGTTGCTATAACAGAAATTCCAAGATATGTTTACATAATGTTTGCTTCAACAGTGCTTCAGAACATCTGCAGTCATGAGGAAGAAAATCAATATTATAAACTTGCGAAAGAAATTAGAAGGTTAAAAAGAAAACTTGTTTAAAAATAATTGCAATGAATTTATGTGGTGGTGCAGTAAAAATGCATCTTAGATTTTTGTAGACATTTAGACTACAAGCCCAAGGAGTTCTAAAGGAGAAGTGAGCACACAGAATCAATTTTCTGTCCTTTTGGTCAAATTTGATGCCACACATGAACTTCATGCAAAGGGCATACTCTCCAAGGCATGAAAATTGGAAATAGTCTTGATTCTTTCTGGTGAAGATCATTTGCATATTTAAAAATGAACATGATAAATGAAAAAAAGCGCCTTATGTATATGTAATTTTTGCAAGTGGAGACAATGTACTAGAGAAGGAACCGTCAATGTTGTCATGGGTACAATCTGTAAGATCACCTGTCAAATCATACCCTTTCTTGAAAAAAATTCTACCGGTATAAACTTCTCCCAATATGATCTGGCACATACCTGTGGATTACACTTTTGCTGAACCACAGTTTTTGTATTTGTTCTTTGTTTAGTAAAGGATAAAGGGAAGTATCAAGCTGTCCAAAGCTAGCAACTGTGTAATGAAACCTAAATAATAACAATCATGAAATAAATTTTTTACCTTGACATTTTAAATAGTAAAAACTACTTGAATGAAAATTGAGAGGAAATAATTTTCAAAATTTGTTGATTTAAAAATTTGCATACAAGCTTCCTCAAGGAATTATTTTTTTTCCTATCTACAGGATATACAGCTGTCACGTCTCTTAATGCAGGAGAGGTTTATATTCCTTTCCAAAATGTTATGGCACTTTTAAAACTGATTTTTTTCCACACTGTTCTTTTGTTTTGTTTGTTTTTTTTTTCCCAAAGCTTGTGGAAAATTTCCATAAAGAACAAGAAGGAAAGTGGTTACCATTACAAATAAAATAAAATAAAATAAAATAAAATAAAATAAAATAAAATAAAATAAAATAAAATAAAATAAAATAAAATAAAATCTTAAAATACAAAATATGAGTGTACACTCACTTAGTCAACCATTGTGAATCGGACTGTTGTATTTGAAATAGAAAGAAAAAAATCAAAATTTTATGAGCGCAAGTATGCACTTATTTCCTGAAACCTCAGGCTGGCCTGCAATAAAATAAACAAGCTAGAAAAAAACAGAGTGCCTTCCTTTAAGACACTGTTCAATTAGGTCAATAGACACAGTTAGAAGAGGCAATTGTGCAATATATCTTCCATTTTAATTTAAAATAAAGTGTCTACAATACACGAAAATGCACTTCGTGTGCATTTTATTAAAGTTGACAAATACAAGCTTAGTAACGTGTGTGCTCATGTGTATATGGGGAGAAGAGGGGAATTTATATAAAAGTCAAGCTCGGGCGGGTTTTTTGTAGCAAGTAAAGAGAGCGCTGTACCTTAGCAGCCCTCTTGAATCCATACAGTGAAGCTGAGTTCCTTATTGATTCTCTTGATAAAATGATACAGTTCTCTCTCTTTCTCTCTCTCTCCCCTGTAATACAGTAGAACATTAAAGAAGCAGGATAAGTACATTTACAGCCTTCTTAGTGATGCCCACAGGGTGCTATAAATGCACAAACTGGATATAATTGAAGCGCATATTAACTTACCTTCTGTTGTACAGGAAGAACATAAGCAGGCTGTTAATGTGCACAGTGTTGAAACTCTTAACTTGGGGGATGAGAATTAGCTTGCAGTAGTAATTTGGTAAGCACCTGGGAAAATTGCAAGCTTCATTTCCTGCAACGTGGAATATGATTAAAAACAGAATATATTATTATCAAGGGTACCATTAAAAAATGTGTAGACAGCATTCTATGATGTTAAAACGGAAATTGGAAGTTGTATCCAAATGTTGAAGATGCTGCATGTTAATTATTGTCTACCACAGTGCATTGAAAGTGCAATTCAATTATTTGCTTTGTCAAGCAATATTTTGATTAACTTGAACTTTAATTTCGTACATCTGGTGTTTTTCACACTGTGATAAAAACAGTGTTGCAGTGTGCTACTTTGCCAACAGTATCTTGAAACAACAGAAAGAACATATGCAAAGAAGAGTAAGCCACAGTAAATGCAGGAAAGACAGCCCCCCCCCCTTCAATTTTTTTCTTTTTAGAGAGGGAGAAAAGGAAACCATTCTAGAAGGGCATCCAGTGAAAGCACAGAGTTTAGTGTGTATGTAATTATATGGTGCCTGAAATTATATTTATCTCTTGGACTTTCCCATGAACTGTTTTTAATTGGTATGATCACATTCCTATAATTACTGTTTTAAGTTATGATAAACCTTTACGGTGTAATGCACAATGCAAAATACTTTTGCAGATCTTGGCCAGTATGAACGTTAGTGTCTGGTGATAACCAGACAAATCGACTGCAATCTTTTCTGGGTTGCCATGTCCTGTTTCTCGATTCCATGTAAAATAAAGCCCTTAAGTGTTGTTATGTGGTTATTAATTCTACAAAAGACCAAGTAAGGAAAAAAAAAAATTCAAGATCTTCTCCTATATGTATCATTTGTGTGGGTGGTCCTATTCATGGTTCCAGGAGACATTTTGTAGTGGGCTGTGGCTGGTGTATTTGTGAGTTTGCTGGGAGGGTTGGGTTTAGTTTTTCGTTTTTGTTTGTTTGTTTGGCTGTTTGGTTGGGTTTTTTGTTGGTTTTTTTTGTTTGTTTGGGTGTTTTGTTTTGTTTTAATTTCAAGAGTCCCTTGCAGGAGCTACAGCGCAGGTGGGGACTGGGGACGATGTTCCAGGTAGTACTGGCTTCCCCCAGGGAAACAATCTGAACGGAGGAAGAACTGGCAGCTGCAGGGCAGAATATACATTGCATTAACCTACCCAACAGCGGCTTTCTGCTGCAGAACGTGCTCCCTTAGACCTGCAGGAGGATTTATGGCTGGCTCACGCTGTATCGCTTTTAAGGCTTGCACTGCCGCGGTTCCCCTCCCTGTAGGCCATATTGTGACTCAAAAGATTCAGTTAGCTCCCAGCATTTTTTTTCCCATTAAATAATTGATTTTTATGAAGTATTCATAGAGAAATTATTTAATTAGCTGAAAGCTAGTGTCAGGTGGATGCAAGGAGATCTTTTGTTACCAACCGAAAAGCCTGCGTATTTGGTTGTCTAGAAGCTAGAAACAGATGGCATTTATTAGAAGTGAGGAATTACTGAAAGGAGAAGGTGTGCAAATGGATGTTTTGCCATTTCCTGAAGTGTTTGGTCTGAGTAGTTTCACAACTGATAATTCAAAATATTAACAAGAAACATAAATTGCATAGCAGCTTTTCACTACATTATTTTTTCTTAAAAAAATTAATCTTTCTTCATTGTAATACGGCATGGAATATGAGGGGTTACTTCAGTTCAAGAGTATCTGCATGATGTGAAACAGTGAATTTAAATTATTCAGCAAAATAACACATTTAAGATGCTGGGAGCTGGTATGAGAAAACCTTGATTCAATTTGCTTAACGTCTTTTGTGGCATCATGAACAAGTCATATATTCCCTCCTTGGCCCATTTTTCTTCTTTGCCACCGAACAGTGATGTGAGGGCAAATAAGTTAAATGGCATTAGGGAGAAAGGATGGTAATGAGCAGAACTGAATTCAAAGGTTCTGGAATGGCTTTGCAGAGCAGCACACAAGTGTGCCAATATACTTAACATTAAAAAAAAAAAAGATTGTTGAGGAAAGGGGAGAAAATTAAACATAGCTCTATGAATGTTAAAAGAAGATGCTCTAAGAGACAAGTGTTTCAATTTAACTGGATATCTCAGTTTTGTATATACAGAATTGGATGAAAAGCAAAGCGGGTAGGGATAGGCTTGTGAAGAGAACGCCAGAGTGGAATTTAAATAAACAGGATGCTTCTAATGGCCTTCGTGTTCAGTTTCTACATTACCAAAAGTTTACAGAAGAGAAGTATGATTATTTGTGTTTCATAAAATTTAAACACCTCAATAAATTGATCGGGTTTTTTTTAATCTCAATATAAATGGTGAAAATTGAGAAAGTAGATGGGGTTTTGTTTGGTTGGTGTGTTGTTTTTTTACATGTAGTAGTGCAAACTCTGGGGGATTATTTCTGTCAGTATTAGATTTTGAAAAGTGAGAGTTAATATGGGTCCTTTAAATGCCCAGAAAAGTAATTTCCTCAAGGATATTGGGGCAGTTCATTATTGCTCATAATATGTTTGTGAAGCTTAGAGTATAAGAATAAAAGAGTTTTTTATTTCCTAAAAATAAAATTACTGGAAAGGATTAAGGTGTGCCGTTCTAGGGTTTTTAGCTTTTTTTTTGTCAAAGGTAAAATTATTTCATAGTCAATTTAAGAATCCAGCTGCTCTTACTCATCACAATTATCAAAGTTTCAATGAACTGTTTTTGCACCTGACTTTTTGGTGAGCAAAAAGAGTGTGTGTTAGGGGAAAGCTACTACCCAGTAATTTTGTATGTATGTGTGTGCGTTTTTATACTTTTTTCTCCAACCCTTCCTGTTTAGGCAGATCCTGAGCTATGTTATCACAGCCCTGACTCAACTTTCGCTTCAACAAGTTGGCAATGACATGCTGTGTGCAGTTACCTCCATGGTGGAGTTTGCTTATTTTCTGAGGATATTTGATGTAATCTAGTGTGACTGAACATGAAACTGGCCAAGAATTTATTATAACAAGGTTTTAAAACATTAAATACCCTTCTTCCCATCTTGTTCTGCAATAAACAAAGGTTTTTTTTATTTATTCTTTCCCAGGTGTTTATTAATCTATATGTTCTTCCAAATTTTCACTGCTAGTAATAATAGTGTTGCCAGCAATATACTTTACTTACTCTTTTATGAAGAAGACTTGCAGAATTTCAATCATAGCTGTTATTTTTTCATCATTATTGTGAAAAATATCTGTTTAACTTTATGGAATTATCCTGAATATGGATAAAGCAATGATTAGCTTAATTCTACAAATCACACGTGGATAAATTAAAACAGGTAAATTACTTACTGCAAGTAGGCTTTCAGGATTTTTCGTCTGTTTGGCTTCTGTATAAACAATTTTTGAGTGTTTGGTTGTTTTTTTGCCCTATCATATCTATGTCCATTTAAATAATTCACAAATTCACCATAGGTTAAATGATTGCAGGCTATTTTAGAAGCTGAAAATACTATCTGAATGTTCAAGTAAGGTGAATGATATTTTGCTTCAGATGATTTAAAACTGTATACAAAATCAGAATAATAGTCTCTTGTCATATCCTTGAATGTTAACTTTTGTGATTTTTTCATTGTTTTTTTTTAAATATTTGTAAAAAACAATATGACTGATAATCCTGTCTCTTGGAATAAAGTAAAGCCTTGAGGTTAAAGCTGTCTAGACTCTTTTTTCAGTTTGCTTTCTGACCTTTTCTTGTATTACAAGTGAACTGACATCAGACAAACCTTTAATGTTAGCAGGTTAAGCTACATGTTATTTGGAAAAGAAATACTGTTTTAAAGACAAATGTCTTCAAACTTTAATACTGTCATATTTCACAGTTCAACTGCACTTGACTACTTTTATGGTTTTTTTCTTTTGTTTCTTAAAGTAAATGTATTTTCTAGCATTTGAATTATTTTATAGACTTTAAAGAGGATTTTTAAGCTGGAAGACAAATACTTTTTTTTTGCGTATAGGCAGCAAAAAGGCATAATTTTGCTGATTATTTCTGGTATCAGTCCTTTGAATAGCTTGACCTATTTTCAGTAATTATTGCTCCTCTGACAACTGTGGTTTTTTAATATCAGTTTGTAAATGCTATGTAAGTTTATCTGGTTTTATTTATCTCATATTTTCAAGTGTGAGAGCAAGGGAACACTTATTACAGTATTCTGTGTATGTCAAGCATGGGATTGTAACAAATATTCCAGAAGTTTTTACATGCTGAAAATTAATGGGCAGAGAAATGCCACATAAAACTTCTATGTTTGAGGATGACTATAAGCCCACATGCATCTTGCTATGAAAACTCCCCTCAGAATGGAAACTGACCCTCACAATCTATCTGTGTCTTAATATGGAAGAGTCCAAATGGGAGATCAGGTGGTGACTGGTGCCTGCGAAAACACAAAAAAAGTCTTATTTTATATCAAATTTTCTGGGACCTCAACTTAACACCACAGAAAGGCATTATGTGTGTAAACTCACAGTTCTATGTTAATATATAAAAAATTATGATAATAGCCACAATTCAAGGATTTTAATGTTTCCTTACTTGTTTTGCTTTGTTTTATAATAAAAAAATAAAAAGCAAAAGGAAAGAATATTTATGGAGTTCCATTCCATGTACCTATACTGCTCTCCCACCCTGTTCTGTGTTAATGTCACCGCTTAGTGTCTAAATATTTCTAAGAATTTTTTTTCTCAATTTATGAAAACCAAGAGAAATTATTTTCCTTCTTGAAGGGCCAAAGATTAAATGCTGTATTGAACTTCCAAGAAGAATACTTAGTTCTGCAGCAAAATGCAACATTTTCATTTTGTTGGATTTAATGTTTCATGTGGATTGTTTTCAACAGAAGGCAGCCTTGGTTAAATATTCACCACAAGTAACTCTAATTGATACATCATTTATCTATTTATTTATTTATTCGCTTTTTGTTTCGTGCAGACCTTGCCTTATCCTGAGCAGCTAACACTTTGTGGTCTGAAGTGAATGAAAATGTCTCATAATGGTTTGTGGTGTATTCTGTAAATATATAGTATGCCCAAAAATGTGGAGCTCTCATAATAATTAAAACACGCATATACATCTGTTTTCTAGGACCCAAAAAAGTTGGGTTTTGATGATCTTTCAGGTATATTTTACTGTTTAGTACCTGTTCTGCACACAAGCTACTGTGGAGGGTGAAAGGGTAGAACCAGAATAGCTTTCTTTTTTCAGCTTTAACAGAATTTCCCCTTTCTCATTCTCATCATGATATTTTGACTGTAAATATTACAGTGTTGAAAAGATTGAGGAAGGAAAGAAATATCTCAAGTAGGTATTTATGAGTTGACATATGCCAACTGTATATGCAGGGTTCTTATCCTTTCCAGACTATATGTCTGACAGGATCAAATCTGAATGTGGCACCTCCTAAGGTTAAGAAACTATGTTTTATACTTTTGAGGAATCTCTCTCGTTCTCTGTTTTTGACTAAAGAAAATTATAAAACATCTTATAGTGAGTTATCTGAACATTTTAGAACGCCCTACATAGATTTGAACAGAGTTAAGTATACAGGATTTATGAAGTCAGGAGTGTTTGACAAAGAAAGATGAAGAAATACAAATTTCTGAATATCACTTTATCTTCTTTGTATTTATGACCAAGGTCTGGTAGGTTTAGTTTTCTGCTGGAGAAGGCTGGACATAATGGATATCGACAGGTGAAGTGCTTAGATTCATGCTCTTGAACACAGAGAAGTAGAATTCAAGAGCATATCTTTTAGCCATCTTGATCTGTGTGAGGGAACTTAGTAAGTCATATTAGATGGTTCATATAGTTTGAAGAAATGTTGAAGGAGATGATTTAAAGGCAGGTTTAATTTCAGAAGACCTCCATAAGAGTTGGGGAAAATGTAACCAAGCATTATATGCTTGCAAAATTGTTTATTTGGGAGACTTGGTTGCTGGAAGACAATGATATCTAGGTTATGTTTGAGAAGACCTCAGGTATATGGTTTATATCAACAAATGAGCGTGTAATCAACATTCTAGAAGACTAACAAGCCCAGTAGAAGAGCTGGATCGTAATACAAGGTGTGCTGTTTCATCCAAGGTGCCTATTTGGCTAGTACAATAACTCGCTGAGGTTTTTTTTTAAATTTCACATGATTATAGTGTGAATTATAGCAGAAAAATACAATGCTGAGCAAACACGCTAAGAAAATCCATAATTTGTGAGAATAGTACCTGGGTTTTCATAGAAATGAAGTACGTTGAATAAGCAAGATGACTACAAACTCCTTTCACTTATTGTAGAAAACTCTTCACTTTTTATGGTAAAATACTGGAAAAGTGCAGGTTATTGGCTCCACTATTATCTAGGTATTTTGTGAAGTGAGGGATTTGTTGTTTCTGGAGATGAAATTAAGAAAATCTGTCAGAAAACCAGTGGCGAGAGAGCAGAACCGAGTTTCACTTAGAGAAAATGAATATGCATAACGAAAGCCAGGTCTAGGTATATATGGCCCCTCATATAAAACCTGTCAGATGAAATTTTTATTTGTGCTTTGTGTTTATTTTCTTTTTTAAGATTCAAAAGCTGACCATGAGATGAATGACTGTATTGATCTACAACACGCTGATCTTGTCCTGTGAAAGTTAAAAGGGTTTCTGTAACCAACCTTAAGAATTAGATCTCACCTATTATTTTCCTTAATCTAACATGTTCTAAATTGCCCCATCAGCACTTGATACTAAGAGTCTTCTAATTTTCAAATTTATTTAAAAGTCATAACAATGTAGTGCATTGACTATGTTGGTTTTTATTTATCTGGCAGACAAACTGTTGCAGAGAAGTAGTCTGAAGCTCAAACAATGCTAGAAAATATATGCTGGAAATGCTGGTTCCTATCTGAAGATACTTCAGCTCAGAAAATACCAGATTCCCAGTTAGGTAAATAAGATATGTAATTAAGATGTTACTTGGAGTAATTGAAATGAATTGCTCTGCATATTATCTTAAGTACCTTTTCTATTTTATATTTATTTATATAGAGATTCATATTCACTCTCATTTCCCTGTTATAGAATAAATAAATATTAATTTTAAAAGATTGGCTATAGTAATCAAATACCTTTTGAGTAAATAGGTTTCGTATTCTGCTGGAAAACCTGTTGAACTCCGGCTATATGGAGAATTTTCCAGAGTTCATGAGAATACTGACGTCTTTAATCCCACCATTGCTGAGACTTTGAAATACTGAAGTTTTTTCACCTAAGGCTATATGGCTAATACCTTCTATTGGGAACTATGTGTGGGAGCTAACACTGAGTTCTTTTTGTGTGTAGCTCTTGTATAAAATATTTTGTAATAAGCCCGTACTGTAGATGATGAACTTTATAAAAAATGAGTAATATTCCACTGACTATTGGACATCTCTGTACATCTCTGATTTCCCTCCTCTTCACCAGTACTGATGAAGCGCGGATCAGTGTCTTCAATCTAATGTTATTCAAGGAGCTTTAACTGTTCCTTAATGGATATGCTTAAGTAGAAGCTATGAAGGTGTTATGTATCAGTTGAGAGAGATAATTTCATTGAAGAGCAACTTTCAAAGTTTTTTTTCTACACTTGGAATGATAAATGGAATTGTGTGATAATTTCCACTCTCTTGAAAACTGCAGTCCTCAGAAAAATGTAGCTAGTTGTCTGTCTGGCCTGGGAGATATGGCAGAAGACTTTTCTTTGCTACATTGGGAACAGTTTTTGAACATCAATTGAGTAAGCTTAGAAAAATGTAATTCTGAATGTTGTTTTCATCCATCAGACCAGTGGTCTTGTGACCACTGAAAGCATTTTCCAAAGTTCATTGTATTAAAGTCTCCAAGAGTCTATTCCCAGCACTTACACAAATTTTAAAGGACTGTGTCTTTGTACAAGAGAAAATTCTGGGAGCGACTAGAGTATTATTAGCCTTTAAGGAACTGTATTCCCACTGTAAAATGACACAGCTTTACTAGATTTTAAAAGGAAGTTACAGTCTAGCCAGACTAGGCAATTTCCTAGTTGGTGAGTTTAAACTATTAGCTCTAATTCGATGTCAGAGCCACAGTACAACATTTTGAATGTAACACTAAGAAAAACTTTCACCATATTTCAAAGTTTCCTTCTCTTTGCTATGTCTCCAATTTCCTAGTGAAAACACCGTTAAAACTGATGCATGAATGCAAACTCTTCTAGTTTTGACAAAAGCATACTTTGATTAAATTTGATCCAGCTGGACTCAGTTCTATTGGCTATTAATATGAGCTGCTAATGAGCTGCTAATAAAAGCAGTGCTATTTTTAAAGAACATTAACTATTCTCTCCATGTTAAACATTGATAAGAAACAAGAACCATAAAAAAACACATATGGAAGAGTATCACCAACCTGAAAGAAGCATTAGAATCTTTATATGCTGAATTATGAATACTACGGGTTGTGATAAACTTGCACGTCATAACAAATTTCTAATCTTCTTCTTCTCCCAAGATGCAAAGGAACTACTTGTACCACCCAACTTGAGACATCTAGCTTAAGCTCAATGAAATGGTTGATTGTTTCTTGTAGCCTCCTCTAAAATGAATATAAGAATACAGACAGATTCTACTACAGTACAGTAGTGACGTGCGGAAAACAGACTCCACAATCTGTAAGATTGTAAAGTAGGTATGTTTATACAGCGCTGGGCAGCACGGGGGGGTAGTCCCACCAAAAACCGTGCGCCCCCAACGCGGCACTTACTTCAAATATATACAGCAAAGTGTTGCATATACATAAAGTTTCGCAATACGCCAATACATATGCATGATCTGTTCCCGCTTCGTATTGAAATGAGTTCCAAGACGTTATTTCCATGAATTCCTCCCATCTGCGCTTGCGCAGTGCCTTCTGGTGGTGGTCGCTGAGGGTCGTGAGGATGAAGGTCAGTGGCTCCTCTTCGTCACCACTAGTAACCCCTTGTTCTTACGCAGACTCAATTGTTCTTTGGTTTTTGTCCAAACCACAAGGTCAGTTTCAGCCGGTTCTTGAGGCACTCTCCTGGTTCTTATCAGGGACCGTCCTTGTGAGGAGCTACAAGTGTTCTCACTCCTGTCAGTTTATCAGGAACTGTCTTTGTAAGGAACTACATATCTCCTGCTTTAGTTACTTTACGCAATAGCTAACAAGATTTCAAACCTTATCGACTAATTAACTGCTAAGATTCCCTTAACCCCTCGTCTCAGTAGACCCCTCTAGAACTGATTAATCATTATATTCTTTTCAACCATCATCTCTAGACATTCACCCAACAACTGTTTACACTGTTAGTTTTTGGGTGCAGCAGCACAGAATAACACATGGGTCAACATCCGAATATGAGGGTTTAGTAATTCTTCACTGCACAGTAAAACATGTGCTCTGTTGATGCAAATAAGGGGTAAGAAACAGCAAATAAAATAGGAGGGATACATACAGATGGAAGTATGGATCAGGAACTCAAAAATATTGGTAAAATTTTGAAGGTGTTGAATAGATATGCTCACTTTCTTTAGAAGGTGACTGAAATAACTTATAGTTTATATTTTATGTTCTGAATGAGGAAGCTGTGTTGATCACATTCTTATTCCAGTAGTCATCTTCTGAATAAGTTCAATGGAGAAAGATGTGTGCCTGAACGAAGAGATATGTCATGATAGCAACATGACATATCATGTTAAATCTCAGTAATCCTTAGTGTGCAATGGCACTAGGTTAGCAAGGAGAAAGTAATAATCTAGGATGGTAAAAAGGCCAAAGAAAATGAAGGATTCATAGAAGCAGAGATTTCTGGAAGTGTGACATAAACTCAAAAAATGTCATAATTTGGAGTAGGCAGTGTAAGTAGGCTAGTAGGGACAAAACAGTATGTTTGATTTTGTTTGGCTTTGTCATATGTTAAGAAGAAAACATCCATTAAAAAATGGATGCTACTACATGTAGATCCCCTGCAAGCAGTGTTCATGTGATGGTAAGTAAACTTAGTTTGTGTTTGGCCTTCATTATCACAGAATCACAGAATCATTAGGGTTGGAAAGGACCTTTGAGATCATCAAGTCCAACAGTAAACCCAACAGGATCCAGCACTTGGCCTTATTAAACCTCATAGAGTTGTCCTCAGCCCATCGATACAGCCTGTCCAGATCTCTGCAGAGCCCTCCTACCCTCCAGCAGACCAACACTCCCACCCAACTTGGTGTCATCTGCAAACTTACTGAGGGAACACTCGATCCCCTCATCCAGATCATTGACAAGGATATTGAACAAGACCAGCCCCAATACTGAGCCCTCAGAACACCGCCTGTAGCCGGCCACCAATAGGATTTAGCTCCATTCAACGCGACTCTCTGGGCTCGGCCATCCAGCCAGTTCTTTACCCAGCAAAGAGTACACCTGTCTAAACCATGAGCCACCAGTTTCTCCAGGAGAATGCTGCTGGAGATGCTGTCAAAGGCTTTACTTTTACTTTTACATTTACTTCCTTTCATCCACTAGGCAGGTCATCTGGTCATAGGTGGTCAAGCAGGACCTGCCCTTCATGAACCGATGCTGGCTGGGCCTGATTCCTTGATTGTCCTGCAGGTGCCCTGTGACCACCCTTAAGATGAACCTCTCCACAATCTTCTCATGTACCGAGGTCAGGCTGACAGGCCTGTAGTTCCCAGGATCATCCTTCCAACCCTTCTTGTAGACAGGCACCACACTGGCAAGCCTCCAGTTGTCTGGGACCTCCCCTGTTAACCAGGACTGCTGATAAATGATGGAGAGTGGCTTGGCAAGCTCCTCTGCCAGCTCTCTCAGTACTCTCAAGTGGATCCCATCTGGCCCCATGGACTTGTGACTGTCCAGATGGTGTAACAGGTTGCTAACTGCTTCCTCCTGGATTATGGTGAGTTTATTGTGCTCTCCATCCCCATCTTCCAGCTCAGGGGGCTGAATACCCTGAGGACCCTTAGTCTGGCTGTTACAGACTGAGGCAAAGAAGGAATTAGGTACCTCAGCTTTGTCCTCATCCTTGGTGACAATGTTCCTTTACACATCCAATAAGAGATCGAGACTCTCCTTGGCTCTCTTCTTGTTGTTAATATATTTGTAAAAACATTTTTTGTTGTCCCTTATGACCATGAACAGGTTAAGTTCTACCCGGGCTTTTGTCTTTCTAATTTTGTCCCTGCTTGACCTAGTAAGATCCTTGTACTCTTCCTGAGTTGCCCGCCTCTTCTTCCAAAGGTGATAAACTCTCTTTTTTTCCTGAGTCCCAGCAAAATCTCCCTGTTCAGCCAGGCCAGTCGTCTTCCCCACCAGCTCGTCTCGCGGCACATGGGGACCGCCTGCTGCTGTGTCTTTAAGTTTTCCTTCTTGAAGACTGTCCAGCCTTCCTGGACTCTTTTGCCCTTCAGGAATGTTTCCCAAGGGACTCTCTCAACCAGCGACATGAACAGGCTGAAGTCTGACCTCCATGGCCGTGGTTTTATTAACCCCCCTCCTTACTTCACCAAGAATCAAGAATTCTGTCATGTCATGGTTGCTAAGCCCAAGACAGCCTCCGACCACCACATCTCCCATGAGTCCTTCTCTGTTTGTAAACAGCAGGTCAAGTGGGGCATCTCTCCTGGTAGACTCACTTACCAGCTGTGTCAAGAAGTTATCCTCCACACACTCTAGGAATTTCCTAGACTGCTTCCTCTCTGCTGTGTTGTATTTCCAGCAGATGACTGGCAAGTTGAAGTCCTCCACGAGAACAAGGGCTAGCGATCGTGAGACTTCTGACAGTCACTTGTAGAATGCTTTGTCTGCCTCTTCATCCTGGTTAGGTGGTCTGCAACAGGCACCCAGCAGGATATCTACCTTGTTTGCTTTTCCCCTCATCCTTACCCATATGCACTCGACTGTCATCACAATCATTGGGTTCTATACAATCCAAACACTCCCTCACATACAGAGCCACCCCACCGCCTCTCCTTCCATGCCTATCCCTTCTGAAGAGCTTATAGCCATCCACTGCATCTATTAGTTTGAGGTCAGCAGACTGACTTAGTTGGTAGACCAAAAAATGTACCTCAGCTTGTGGTTTTTGTACCATCTTGCAATGTGAATCACTTGCAAGTACTGCTGTTTTATTGCATAAGGTAGTAGAGTCTGTGCTATCACTCACTCTCCTCAGTTTAAGCTCAGTTCAGTGAATAGTTAATTTCTTTAAAGAAGTTTCACTAATGGGATTTACAGCATTGGAAAGCAGAGATTATCTAGCCTCCAATCCTTATTTTCCGTGTCAGCAGATCTGAGAATAGATATCTGGGAAAGAAGCCAACTATTCTAAAAATTGATATATTACTGTAGTGAAAATGAGGACAGAATTACACTTGTAGACTATGTAGAGAACCATGAACTATGATCAATGACTCTGTGCCCTGCAGCTTGTATATTTTCATGAACCCAACAGTGGACCCAGAGAGTATTAAGTACTTGCAAGGAAGCTAACAGGATGTCATGGTGCATGTACACACAAACTAGGTGTTAAACACGTATTTAAATATTTTATGCAGTCTAGTACAGATATTGAACTTGACATCAAAGACAGTATCTTTTTTCGTTCTTGTGGTCAGAGTAAGAACTTCTCAGATTCCTGGCGTGCTGAGAGAAAACTACCTCTGCTATGACACCTTTTCCACTAATTGCTTCAAATATTTTGTTAGAACAGCCATAGTCTCCTAAAGAAAACAACAACATAAATAAATGAAAATGAATTGTGTAAGACAAGACTTGGACAAAAATGAGAAAGTAAGTTAGTAAAAAAGTCAGCATGATATACTTTATACAGTTTTTCACAGAATCGTTAAGGTTGGAAAAGACCTCTAAGATCACCAAGTCTAACCATCAACCCAACACCATCATGCCCACTAAACCATGTCCTTAAGTGCCATGTCCACAAGTGTTTTGAACACTTCCAGTGATGGTGACTCCACCACCTCCCTGGGCAGCCTGTTCCAATGTTTGACCACTCTCTCAGTAAAGAAATTTTTCCTAATATTGAGTCTAAACCTCCTCTGGCCCAACTTGAGGACATTTCCTCGTGTTCTGTTGCTAGTTACTTGGGAGAAGAGACCAACCTCCTTTCAGATAGTTGTAGAGAGTGATAAATAGTTACTTTCTTCTTCCTAGAATTTTCAGGTTCTAATATTGTCAGGCTGATTCTTTGACATGAACTCCAGTGTTTTCTGGGGCGGGGCCTACCTATATTGTTTTTTGTAATTTTTATTGTAATTTTTAAGAGTCAATAGCAATAGAAAACAAATGAACAATAAAAGCCCCTTCAAGATAAAACTTTATCCTGTTTCTCATAAAACAAGTCCACCTTCAACTAGGAAAAGTAATCCATTTTTCAACATTTTCTGGGATATATTTTCGATGTATGGAGATACTGAGTATTCAGTGAGGAGGTTTTATGATAAAAACTTGGTACAGATATTTAATGGTATTTGTAAAAGGTGCTCCAGAGAGTTTATCTACTGCTATGATTAGAGAAGAGCAAACTTATTTATTTATCTTGGCCTCCTATTCATTATTCAGGTTTTTACATTCTCTTAGCAGTTATGTCTCAGGTAAAAACCGTTTTTCTTGCATACTACACTCTTCCTTTCCATCACAGCGCCTCTGCTATGTTAATTTGTCCTTTACGCAATTAAACTGTGTTCTAAACTCTAGGTAAAGTTTAGGCACCTATTCTACAATCAACCACTTGCAAAAAAAATTATGTAGATTTTTTTTCCTGTTTTTGGTTTTTCAAACAAAATATTTTGTATTTTCTCATCATTTACCATCATGTTTGTTCTAATAGATTTATAGATTTTTTCAGGGATAAAATGATTACTTGGTTGTGCAGGTTTGACTCCTGCATAACACAGGTCAGAGAATATTATGAATTGGCCTTTATTAATTCCACTTAGTTCCAGCTAATACATATCTTCTATAAACAATTTCAGACTAAATACTCCAGACATGAACTATCTGGCACTTCATTGTTTTTTTCTGGTGCTTAACTGCCTTTAATGCTAGAAAACTGTGTCTTACTCCATATAGAATTTGTCTTGATACAATTTCCAAATGCAGAAGCTCATTCTGCTCTCTCCCAGACCAAGGAGATTTTATTACACCCTATTTACTATCCATCTATATACTTCATATACCACAACTGGTCACCTGTTGGTCTTTTGAACCAGGATGAGCCTAAGCATTTTTGGTTTGTTTCATTCCAGCAAAACATGGAAAGGAACACACAGATTCTGGCTGTGGTGTGCTTTGGGTGCACTCGCTGGGGGAACAAAGAAACCAATTCTTTATATGATCAAGCTGTTACTGGGTGTGACCCTTGAATACTGGTCAACTTTCAGAAAGGAAAATAAACAAATGACAGTTATTTTAGCTCTTTTATCAAGATAATAATGGAAATCATGCTCATTAGAGTACTTATTCTGTTTTTTAAGAACTGTTTGAAAAATGGTTTCCAAATTTCAATTCTGAACTTCTGTTTTTGGGGTGGGGTCATAATTTACCAGAGATGGGTTACTTTCTTTTCCCCTTCTGTTTACATTCAGTTCTTAGAATTCACACACTAACAATATTAATGAAAAACAAGAAAACAAGAGTTAGCTGTGGAAACCTGGTATTGCAAACAGTGTTTATTTCCTTCTAGTGAACTGCATTGGTTTTTTTGGCATTAGAATATAATGTGCAGAGAGTAGCCACGTTGGCAGAACTTGTCTGTAATTGCTCTAAAGCTGCATAAATAGATCATAAAAGTATTTTAAGGAAGACATTATTGTCTGCTGATTCAATGATCCATGTTTGAGTAAATACCTCCTGAGTCAACAGAGTGCAAGTGCTACTTGTGTTGAACCAGTTAAAGTCATTACTTAATCAGGTAGTCTGATGTTATTTGTGTGGAGTACTAATCTCTTAGTGCCTCTAAATTACCTTTTTTATCCGTTGGTCCCTCCTTTTATCCTCACCTGTGCATCTCTCAATCATTTAATTCTGCAGAAGGCAGAGTTGTTAAAACAATGATTCACACATGTTAGAAGCTCATTATCACCACAATGTGAATGTTCTCCAGCTGACTCACTAGTTGTGACCACACTATAGTTTGACTACAAACCAGATCAGTTTGTAGTCAAATAACCTGCATATATTCAGCAGAAAATCAGCAGGTCAGCAATTAACTGTGGTGAAACCACACAGCAATTGTCTTCCTACCCATGTACTTTCAAAGATATATTTTAAGATGTAGTTGAAATCTATTATTTATAGGGGGACCTAGGGAAGGGACGCTTCACTTGTGAAGAATTTTGAAGAGGTATGTATATCTTCACCTTGGAGTGAGATTTTTAGAACAGAACAACCAAGCGTGTTACTGATTTTTCTTTAAAATATCCTGAGTGATGCTGATTCATAGAACATTTTTATTCTGTATAGTGATTTTTTTTCCTCTGTCTTCAAGCAGGTTATTATGAGAAACACCTGTGATCTATCAGTGTTTGGAATCTGCCTTTATATAACCTTGTAAAGTTCCTGAATGTATGAAGTTCTTAATAGAAAGAGTGAATTATTTCTGGTCCAAATGCCGCATAGTAATGAATTTCTCCTAACATCTCATAGTTTTACCCTATGCTGGCACCCTGAAGTATCAGGAAAGAAATAAAAATGAGATTGTGGCTGTGAATTAGATGTAAATTATGTGTATTTTATGTTTGGCAGCTTGTTTCTTTCTGTTCTGAATTGGTTCTACAGAGAGTTTATTACTACAATCTCTGAATGACCTGTCAAAAGTTTCATAGTGTGAACTGTAAGATGAATCAATTAGTAGTTTATTGTCTATATTGTGTATATTTTATGTTTTATCTGGGTTTGTTAAAAGGGAGCAACCAAGTTACGACAGGTAGAAAAAACCTGTTACAGCATAGTCAAATGACCAAATATCCCTATATGGGTTCTTCTAACATTATGATGTTGAATACAATAATTATAACAAGATGGAAGCTAGAGGATCTGGTAATATTTAGTGGTCTTGTTTCATATTTTTGCTGAGTAGGTATTTGTTTCTTTTTAAATATGTATTACAGAAGTTAAATGGAAGAAGTAAACATAGATAGATAAGCACAGTCAGAGACAGTGGTTCTCTCTCTCCTAAAGCATCCTCCTATCCAATGGCAACTAAATCCTCACTCATGAAATATTTATCTTGCTTGAGTTCATCACATTCAAGTGGACAGAAACCTGTCACCTTTGATTATACAAGAACTAATGAGGTTCTACATTGTTGTATAATGTCAAGAAATGTAACAAATAATTAGATTAGATTGCATCATTTGATACAATGAATAACACATTGAGTAATTTCTCAATGTTCCAATATTCAAGTGGTTGAAAACTAGAACTTTATACAAATACAAAGAGAAAATAAACCCAGAATACTTTAAATAACTCCTAGGTGATTTCCTGCTATTCAAAAGATGAACAAAATGTACAGTTCAAGCAAACTGTAAGCATTTTTTGATTGATCTCACTTTCATGTCATGATACCATGGATCAGCTAAAATTATGTATTAAAGCAGACATAAGAAAATATTTTATGGTGTATTTAAAGCACTGGAGGTTACATGTCATTTCAAGGCAATAGAAAGTCAAGTAGACACCCACTTTACAACTGAAGAGCTTTTTTAGAAAATATGGGTGATTGACCATTGTCTATTAAACCTAATGTTTCAGTACTATTAAAAAAAATACTTAGATACTCAACAGTGATGAAAGCATAATAGGATGCTAAGTGGTCCTGAGGAAAAAGTGACACAGTAATTTTTTTGTTAGCTGTTCATTGGTACTAGCTACCAAATTTGTACTAGCTGAAATAATTTCTCTCTGACAATGGAATAGAGAACAGTAAAGTAATAGTTTTCCAAGTAGAAAAAGGTTGTTTGTGGTTTTTTTAAGTACTCCCCCATTTTGCATGCTCATCTTATGTGTAGTAGTATGAATACTGTGCAAAAAGAATCACTCAATTTTGGTTGGAAGTGATTCCCCTAAACTGTACCGCTCATAAAGGACTAAAGCTATATGTCCCAAACAGGTGAGAGTTGCTAGAGTCTATTCCAAATGGTTTTTGACAGTACTGTTTTCCTTTTGTTTTAATTTTTGCTCTTGCATTTATTTGGAATGAGATGTTGCATTTAGGTAACACAATTTGCTTTTATTTCAGCCTGTGCTGAAACTATCTGTGGCCACCGAGCTCCAGTTCTGGCACTTCACAACCTATTTGAGCGGTGATAAGCATTGATTATTTAATTCCTGTAGAGTGCTTCAAACATGACAAGCACTGTGCAAGTGCTAAAAATTAATAACCTTGTCTGTTAGTAAGTGTAACGCTTGCAGTGTTTGAAAGTATACTTGTAAAAAAAGGTTGTTAATATTTTTTGTTTATTTTGAACCTTCATCATTTGCAGAAGCTATTTATGCCTAACCTGCTATTGTTCCTTATGCTATTAATTTTATTATAGAAGTTTATAATTTGTAAATGTTATTTCTAGGCCCAGCACTTGTAAGTAATAGTTTTATTGAAGGGAGTGTGCACTTGTCTAGCATTCAGAAGTGCTCAGATATGTGTCAATGATCAGTCAGTCATATGAATGGAAAAAGCAGGCTGAAAATCTGTGAGTTTGGTCAGCTAATTAAAACAGCATTTATCTACTTATGGCAGAAATAAAGTGGCCTAGAGGAAGTGAACAAAATTATGCTGGTTTATCCAGGATGAGGATTAGATTTTATAACACTTTGAATACATACTGCTTTACAAGCAGAAATAGTTAAATTTTTAGTTGTCACTGAATTTCATCTCTTATTTATGGTACCGGTTACAACAGCTGTTGATATCTTTCAAGAAAAATGAGATTAGGAACCACTTTTTTAAGTCCTTTGCCTCTTAAGAATAGAAGACTTATTGAAAAATCCTGGAAAGACTAGAAAATGAGATTCATCAGTTCTGTAGTATCTTGTGTTGATATTGATGGTTTTAACAGTGGTATTATTATTTTGCTATTAATTCAGTATGCTTAGTGTTCCAGATACTGTAATAAAAAATATGCACCTTCAGGCTTAATGTGTGGTGGAGAAAATGAACCAAAAATGGGATACCAAGAGGATATAGTACGTTGTTCTAGCACTACGAAGGTCTGGCAGCATTTGTGCCTGACTAGAACTCCATATTAATGCAAATTTATAACCAATGAGTTTGTCATTAACCTTCAGATTAATATTAATGTGGTCCCAATCTGCAATCGGTGGAATGATGCCTCCTGACATTGTGAAGATGTAGGTGAAATATTTAAGAACTTTTGAGTGCATTCCTGAGCAGATCACCTTCTTTTTAATTCTTGGAGGTCTCAAAAATTTTGTGCATTTCCAAAGTGGCACACAAAGGTCTCATTTTTTTACAGAAAACAGTCTGCTTATTCAAATTAGGTATTAGGCACTTCATTGCAGGCCCTGATTATCTTTCATCTTATTAAAAAGCTGTTGAAACATGATTTATGATTTAGTTGCTAACAGATGATAAAATATTCATTTGAGATAATAGCACAATCAGATTATATTTAATTGCACTCTGTTTATTGGTCTTGATAAAGGGACAGTGGATTAATTATACCTCTCTTTTACCATCTCAGTAACATGAAGAAATATCACTACTGGGAAAGGAATTACTTCATTCAGAGAAGGGTCTTTTTGTTTTAATTGCATAATTTAAGGTAATAAAAGAAATAGCCATGACTATTCTGTGTCTCATATAACTCATTCTGAAACTGTATCCATACTGGTTTTGGAAAAATTACTCAGTGAACAAGTATTTAAAGGTGAAAGTAAAATCTTACTGTGCTATTCCTTCTTCATGTAGACAGGAATCAGAAAAGCAGCAGAAGCTTACTTTATTTGTCAAGTCATTGACAGTTTGGGGTTCAGTACAGACATCTTATTTACATCTGAAAACCTATTGAAGTGCTTCATTTCACTCTGCGAGGATTCTTTTTCCCTTTTTCTGCTCCTCCTTTCCTCTTAACAAAATAAAATAGAAAGATCAAGTGAATGTTGGTGCTGATGGAAGATATCAGCCTAACAGCCTTAGAAAATGAGGGCCTTAATTATCCCAAGGACATGGGCAGCGTGGACAGCACCAGTGCAAGTTCCCTTTCACTGAACCTTTTACTTTATTCCCTGCTCTGCACTGAGCATTTCTAGGGATTAGAAAACAGTTTAATCTCAGTGGTACCATGGCCTGCAGGCTTTCTGCTGAAACTGCTGAGAAAGGGAGCCAATCAGTCAGGGCTTTATTTTTAAGTGACACACGTATCTGTCCTCTGGGAGCTAGTCTGAGAACATCATCCCCGCCCGCTATCAAACAGCCGGCCAGGCCAGTGACAGCTCTCAGTTGCACGCAGTTGGGTTGGCTTGTGCTGGTGACCTCCAGGTGAAAGGCACTGTACTCGCTCACCTGACACCGGGGCTGCATCTCCCAGGTTTAATTGTTCTCCTCTGTTTTTGAAGGTGCAGGTTCTCGGTTCTTAACCTGTGTGAGAGCTACCCTCACTTAGCTTAAGAAGTAGCTCAGATTTCAGAGCATCAAGAAGAAGGTGTTAGGATATGCCACAATGTTAGTATGCTGGTCCTTATACTGATGTTAACTAGTGTAATTATTTTTGCGATTGTTTGTGCAGGCTTCCAGCCAGTTTCCAGTTCTGTGTATTGGGAAACCTAGAAATACGTTAGACACAATAAAACAAAAACACCTTCCAAACCATTGAGTTGGCAGCTGACGCGCTGGCTTTTGAGTTAAATTGCACAAAGAAGTTATAAGGCTGCGAGACTGCTTTCAGTTTCCAGATCTCTTATGAAATGCAGATGGGAAAAAGTGCCCTGAAGCAAGGGACTGTGACTGAGTGGAAGTAGCCTGGATACTGCATACTGGTATAACACATCTGCTTTGCTGTTTTTTCGCTATCAAAGATGGAATATATATACCAGGACAGGTGTGGTTTGGTTTTGTTGGGGTTTTTTTTGTTTTTTAATCCTGGATTGCGTCAGGATCTGTGAGCTTCACTGAGAATTCTCAGTCATTGTGCTTGAATTTTTCTTTTGACTTCTTTCTGTTATAAATCATTAAAATTTGTCTGGCGGCGGTAAAGTCTAGAGGTCATTTGTGCTGGAGGCCCTAAATCAGCTTTCATACTATTTACTGGATGCAATTTGGCATGTTATGCCAAGGAAAAGTGATAGAGAGGAAGGAGAAGATAACAAGACTTTGGTACAATAACAACATAATGTGTTGTTATTCTTAAAACAAGAAATATCTAATCATAGAGGCTAAATTGTACGATGTGGAGTCCATAGCTGAGAACAGATGGGGAAAACATGAGCTGAATTAGATGCAAACTTGCCAATAAGCAATTGAGATAGTCAACTTTTCTGACAAATTTTGTTGATATTGTGTGCATGCTGTGTTAG